>NC_048309.1:9954164-10166644 GCF_013100865.1 Trachemys scripta elegans
ATTTGTTAGTCTCTAAGGTGCCACAAGTACTCCTGTTCTTTTTTCTGGATTGACAATGAGCTTTGCATGAGCCACCTGTGTCAAACAATCGTGTATTTTTGGTGTTGTATTAAGTGTTATAAAGTGGATTTCTCAGGAGGGTTAAGGGGGACTCATTTGGGTGTGTCCCTGATTCCACCCTTGTGTAAAATTCTTATTCTGCACTAGGGAAAAAAGTGTGCTAGAATGTATAGAAAAGTGAAGTGTGAGTTCGGTATGTCAACATAAAGCATCGGAGGGCTGGTGCTCCTATGAGACATGTGCCAACGCTGAACATCAGGAGGAAATGCCTGAATTTTAAATGGGCATCTCTATTATCAGAACATCAAGCACAATTCAACAAGGAGTTTATTTTCATCCTTCCTATTAGTAGCTGTAAAGAGGGTGCATGCCAGGCCTTTGAGTCATCCATGTATTTTACTGAGACGGGCGCTGCAGTACTGTTTTCAATGTACAATTATGGGTAGTAGTAAATCTTTGGTGGGAGTTGTTTGCCTGTTAGTAGAAGCCTGTATACAAAATTAGAAGGTGGGCACCAAAGACATGAGCTTGTTTTTCCCTGGGTAATTTAGGAGCATGTATAAAGTGGTGTGTGGGTGACATATCTTGTTATTGAAAAACCTAGAAGAGCAACTACTGCTGTTCTGTGACAACATTCGGCTAAAGAGCAGAAGGAAGAGGGTGAATGTTACTGTATGTTCTGCCATATAGCCTTAGTCATCTAACAATTGTGACTGCAGATTGAATTAACTGGGCTATATTTTTAAAGCACATGGTATACTGTGGCTACAGGGTGGGTGTGGATCCTGGCAGAAATATGTAAGGCAGGATATTTGGAAAGAGAAGATTTTAAATGTGGCCACCGCTATTCTGTTTGCTTGTCCAAACAGAGTAAGTTAGGCAAACAGCTTAAAAGCATGGGCGTAGTTGGGGGAGGAGGGCATTGCTGCCTTGAACTGCAAGCCTCCGGCAGGCGCGGAAGCTGCCCCCCCCAAAATAGGAGTCACACTACGCCTATGCTTAAAAGTGGTACCTGAATAATAGTCCCTTTAATAATTTTGTTATACGTTGACTAGAAAAATTGCACAGGCAGATTAAATGCATTTTGGTTTTGAAAGAATTAGAGGGGCAGTTTTTTTTTTTTAAGTATGCAACTGTTCATGCCAAACATGAGCTTAATTTGCACTTGTAGTGCAATGTAGACATGTTTGCACAGATAAACCTAATTAGTCACTTGATGTGCCATTTCTGATTGGTGTTGTAATCATGGTAACTATGGGCCAGAACCTCAGCCTAGGGCAGGGGTTCTCAAACTGGGGGTCGGGACCCCTCAGGGGGTCGCGAGCTGTCAACCTCCACCTCAAACCCCACTTTGCCTCCAGCATTTATAATGGTGTTAAATATATAAACATGTGTTTTTAATTTGTAAGTGGGGTTGCACTCAGAGGCTTGCTATGTGAAAGGGGTCATCAGTACAAAAGTTTGAGAACCACTGGCCTAGAGTCACTCTTTTTTGTGCTGCTCCAGCAGTGTATGAGAACTTAACACTGCCCTAATGCGAGAACTCCAGAGACACAATCTTATACCACCTACTGTACCCCAGTTGCACACAGGGGGCATATCCTAGATGAGTTTTGGCATGAATGCATTGTGCTACAATGATCCTGAAATGGAGGCGCAAGAGCTAGTGTGTTGTTACACGATCATAAACTAGAACAACATTATGGCCACTCTAGGTTGTGCCCAGGGCTAGTCCAGCACCAGGATAAGGGGAGCCAGAAAAG
Source organism: Trachemys scripta elegans (assembly GCF_013100865.1). Classification (NCBI taxonomy): domain Eukaryota; kingdom Metazoa; phylum Chordata; order Testudines; family Emydidae; genus Trachemys; species Trachemys scripta. The sequence goes on from NC_048309.1 coordinate 9,955,988, forward strand.
TAGCTCAGAGCCACCTTTGCCTCCCCGACTGCAGCTATGTTGAACATGAGGTTGGTGTAACTGAGTCATGAGCCCTACATGCCTAATTAAAAACATCTGACATTTGGCTACTTTACTAAATAAAAATATTTTCAAAATACGTCATGCTAACAGCACTATGCAACTGTTACATAATGTAGGGCTGTAATACATGGTAGGTTTCAAATTGCACGTTGTGCTGTATCATGGGCCATGTCATACCTACTATTGCCCATAAAATACCTCTCTCACCCAGAGGAAAGGAGCCACTGTGGTGTTACCAATCTATATCTCATAAGTCCAATCCATCAAACCCTTATACAAATGCCATACGACTAACATAAGTTACAGATCTTTTTGTCCCATTTAGGATACCATCCCGAATTCTGTCCTGACTCCCCAAGGCTGTAAATCAGAGTGGTGTTTGGCTCAATGTATGCGTTTGATTATGTGCCCATCCCTCTCCCCCCACCACTGAATTACAGTTCACCACCACTATGATCCCAATCACATAGAAGCCCCACAGGATGGTGCTCAGATACTACAGATGAGTGCAGAATAGAAAACCTGCCATCCACACACTGCAACCCATCCTCCCTGAATGACTGATAGAGTCTCATAGACTCATAGACTTTAAGGTCAGAAGGGACCATTATGATCATCTAGTCTGACCTCCCGCATGATGCAGGCCACAAAGCCGTCCCAACCCCTTTCCCTTGACTCTGCTGTTGAAGTCCCCAAATCCTGTGGTTTAGAGACTTCAAGTAGCAGAGAATCCTCCAGCTAGTAACCCCCGCCCCATGCTGCGGAGGAAGGCGAAAAACCTCCAGAGCCTCTGCCAATCTACCCTGCAGGAAAATTCCTTCCCGACCCCAAATATGGCGATCAATAGAACCCCGAGCACGTAGGCAAGATTCTCCAGCCAGACCCTCATTGGCCATTGATGCTATTTACCAGCGATGGCACGCTGTTCATTTGACTAAATCATGTTATCCCATTAAACCATTCCCTCCATAAACTTATCTAGCTTAATCTTAAAACCAGACAGGGCCTTCGCCCCCACCATTTCCCTCGGAAGGCTGTTCCAATATTTCACTCCTCTGACGGTCAGAAACCTTCGTCTAATTTCAAGCCTAAACTTCCCCACGGCCAGTTTATATCCATTCGTTCTCGTGTCCACATTAGCTGAAATAATTGAAATAACTGAGCTGAAATAATTCCTCTCCCTCCCTGGTATTTATTCCTCTGATATATTTAAAGAGAGTCCTTAGGCCGGTCTATTGTTGCATAGTACTATATAAAGATATGCTGGGGGGGGGGGGCTGAAATACAGTCAGAGCACCACTGTCTAATTAGGTGGGAGGATTCAGATGGAGAATGCTACAAAGTAATCACTGTTTTCTCCCATGTGAAAACCCTAGAGTACTTGACCATTGATATTAGGGTGACCAGACAGCAAATGCGAAAAATCGGGACGGGGTGGGAGATAATAGGAGCCTATATAAGAAAAAGACACACAAATCGGGACTGTCCCTATAAAATCGGGACATCTGGTCACCCTAACTGATATCAGAGTTCCCTAGATCTGTCAGAAGGGAAGGCTACTCGGAGCAGCTGAGCAGCGACTGTCTCTCTACCTCTGCATTCCAAGGGCCCAATCCAAAGCCCATGGAAGTCCATGGAAATCTTCCCATTGACTTGGTTGGGCTTGGCTTATGCCTCCACATGTGCCGTCCCCGAAATGTTCAATCTTTGCCAGCCTAGGGAAGAGAGAATCCAAAGTCTCCTGCGTGGCGCAATAACATTCTGCAGGTGTGACGCTGAGGCAGCTGTGACCTGATTTGTCTGATCCAGCCTTGCTCTCATCCCTATTGTTGTGCAGTCAGTTTTTTTTCTGAATAGCCATAGATTCCTCTTGGAGCTTGTACTGGGGTGATGCTCTACTTTTTACTTTAGCAAACCTGAGTTTTGCACTTTATAGCCACATAATTGCTAGTTTGCCACCACGAAAAGGAAACGGTTTGCATGATTTTTAGTGCAAAAAGTCCTTGCCAGCATCAATGGCCTGTTCTTAAGAGGTTCTGGGCATTGAATTAAATGGGAGTTGCAGGATCTCTGGGCACCTCCCAGGATCAGGCCCAATTCTCAAAGGCCCCTAGGTTATGACTACCCTTAAATTGTTAATTGTGTTTTAATGATTCCATGTTAGCTAACATGACTATAAATTCTAGTGTAGTCAATATACACATCTGTTTCAGGACACACATCTCTGCTTCCAGCCTAGGGTTAAACACAACTAGCAAATAATGTTTGTTTTCTGTCTGGAATTTACAGTCATGTTAATTCACGTGTGTTAAACCACAACTGAACAAACATTCAACTGTAGACACACATTGAACCCCCAGCGAACGTTGAAGGCTTTCAGCATCTCCTAGCATGAGGCCCAGGATTTTCATTAAAATGTCTGATGAGCAGCCTGTGGGAAGAAAGTGAACTAGTGAATGACTTGGATAGCACCATGCTTGAGCTCCGTAAGGTACACGCATACCAGGAGCTCCTCTCTAAGTCTGTCGTCTGCTTGCAGGTAGACAAAAGAGGGCAACTGGCTTAGCCATGAAATGCTAGTCCATGGGGTCGGCAACCTTTCAGAAGTGATGTGCCGAGTCTTCATTTATTCAATCTAATTTAAGGTTTTGCGTGCCAGTAATACATTTTAAGGTTTTTAGAAGGTCTCTCTATAAGTCTATAATATATAACTAAACTATTGTTGTATGTAAAGTAAATAAGGTTTTTAAAATGTTTAAGAAACTTCATTTAAAATTAAATTAAAATGCAGAGCCCCCCAGACCGGTGGCCAGGATCTGGGCAGTGTGAGTGCCACTGAAAATCAGCTCGCGTGCGGTCTTTGGCACGCATGCCATAGGTTGCCTACCCCTGTGCTAGTCCTTGTTTTGAAGCTGCAGTAAAACTGGAAGCCCAGCATGCCCAAGAAGAGGCGAACGAACCAATGTTTCAGACAAGTTACCAGCATGTCTAAAATGTAAGCAGGTTGGTGCTTCTGAGCAAACAAACGCCTGCGATGTAAATCCCCGGGATTAATTCTTACTGCATAATATGTTGGATTTTAAAATAGAGACATCTGTCACTGAAACAGCAGGAAAAACAACTGAGAGAAAAACCATTAAACACACCAGGCAATATGTACAGTAATGAGTGAGAAAGCAAAAAGCACAACATAGAATCTATTCCCAAACAGCAGGGAATTGGAGGTACAGAGAGGGGAGCAAACCGCATCTGTTTCTCCATTTCTCTCCACTTCGTATTTAACAAGAGCTTTCAGACGCTCTGGCCGATGTGCTTTACATCTCCTGGAGGCCTCTGCCTCTGGAGTGCAGCAGACTGCTAGGAGCAGCCTCTCTGTTAACCACTTTGGAAACTCTGCTCCTTGGGTTCAAATCCAGCACGCGTAGCATGAGCAGAGTGGTAGCAAGTGGCTGCAGTGGTTGGGCTTTCCAGCAAAGCCACATAGGGCTAATTTGCAATTAGGCAAGAGAGATTCTGAATGTATTTGTGGGCTACTAAGTGTCAATGTTTTTTTTTTAAGGGCCGATGCACAGAAGGGCCTTCTAGGTTTAATGTGCTGTATAAGGGTGAGTTTTGCCTGTGGAATTGATTCCTCATTCACAGAGAACTCCGCAGCCACTGAACTGGCTTGCATGAACAGTGCCCTAATGTACTAAAGTCTGTTCAAATTCAGCTAGGATGCACAGGTAGCTCTACAGCTAGTTTTGAGATCCTGAAATTCTGCACACTTAACCCACACTCTGTGGTCCAGGTGCCCCTAGAGTGAGATTTGGGCTACAGCAAGAAACCAAGGCTTGATCGGTCAGTTGGAGAAGATGTTGAGAAGCCCTGCTCACTAAGCTGTGTCGACAAGCATCTGCAGAAATCTCCTTCCCCCGCTGTTCTCGATTAATGCAAAAATCTTTGAGGATGACGATTCTTTTCACTGATGCAAAATGCTGAGAATTTCCCTGCGTGATGCAAGCTCTCAAGAGAAATGGTGTTTCCTCCAGTGAGCTGAACTATTTATAAAGGGAGCCCTTGGCAATCTGCGAAGCCTTTGAAGTATTAAAAGCATCTCTGTAATTATAGCCAGTGAGAAGTTCCAGCACTGGTGGTTCGAAGGAACAGCCAGACTATGGCCGCTACACAAATGGTCTAGCTAACCCAACTGTCTCAAATCCTAGCTGCAGACAGCAGGTGCCTATACATTGCATGCTGGCTGGGGTGTCAGTTTCTCTCCAAACAGCGAACTTTCTCAGTCCTGGAAGTAAATCTATGAAAACATGATGCTGTTATGTTTTTGTATAATCCTGAAAGCAAAGCACAAAATGAGATGTGATTCCTAAAACTGCAGACGCTTCTGGGACAAATAGCCCCACTTGATGCCATACGTGCAATCACGCACTTGTTAGAGCGTCAGAGATCTTTCTGGGCATATTCTCCTAATCTCCTTTGTTACCAAAACCCTCCCAGGCCTCTCCCTTCATCCACCCACACAGCATTTTCAAAGGATGGGGTATCCCTGCTTGCAGATAGCATGTCACCAGCTGGGTGGCAAGAGCATATGCTGCATTGCTTTCTCCTTCTCTCACAGACACTGTTTTCCTCCTGGGCCATGGTAGCTCACAGCTCAGTTAGTGTCCGCAGGATGCAAAGCAGACCTGAGCCATCCATCCCCTCTCTACTCCCCCCCCGTCCCCATATAATAGGTTCTGACTGTGCATTGTGGCTTTCTTTAAAACTGGCACTGCACTCCAATCTGTTATGTGGCATGTGCTTAGAAAGACCGGTCTCTTACACCGTAATAAGAGTATTACATTATTTGGAGTATACCCTGCCATCAGCATGCATGTGGGGCTCTGCATAGAGCTCCCTAAGGAGTTCCACAGAGAACTCAAGGATGTGATTTGGCCAGAATATAAGATTCTGCCACCCTTACTCCTGTTTGGTGTCTTATTCCTCAGACAGTTCCATTAAGTAAATGAGACTGGCTGTTACTCACCACATGACGTACCACCCAACGTATCAGAATTTAGATCATTATGACTAGGTCCCCTCTAAATGGATCTGAATTTAAATGTGAGCTATTCACCCCGTGCTCTTCAGTACACACCATCTCCTGGATCTACATTTTTGGGCCAGAGTCTGAGCTCAGTTATAGTGGTGTAAGTCTAAAATAGAGCAGGTAAAAGAATGGAATTCCTGTCGTGCGGGGCATTCCAGTTTTTTTTTTTTTTAAACTTGGTTTCACTCTGAGTCAGGTTGAAAAGTTGTGAAACCTCAAATGTTCACAACACAAATGTACCAAAATATTTTGTTCGACCTTATCTAAATGCTTAGGTTTGACTGAATCACCTTGACTCGTTAGAAAATTACAAAATGAGAGTGTCAAAATGAAACATTTCAACCTTATTGAAACGATCCATATTGACAATGTCCTGTCAAAAACTTTGGTGAACTTGATACGTCCTCAGGAAATGTTTCAGTGTAGTCAAATCAGAGAACTGTTCCAGCAGAAAAGTCTTGACCAGCACTAGTCTGGAGTGACTGGGCCTCACGGTCCTCTCCCATTTTACATCACTTGGGCAGTGTATAGCATGCATAAATGTAATTTAGGCTCACCTTAAGACCACTTTGTGCAGCCATAGCATCAAAGGTCTCTACTATAAATGAGAATTCAGCCATTGACTTCAATGGTGGTGTTCTAGATTTATATCCATGTAGCTAAGATCAGAATCTGACCTTTATATTTTCAACATATGGAGAGACTTTCTTGCAAACCTGTTTGTAACCTTTGTGCTCTTTCAAAATAAATCCGCCTTACTGCCCCTTTTGTTACGATATGAGATTGTGAAAGTACTTTGCTTAAAACCTCCATTGCTTTAGCTAGAATCCAGCTTTGTTCTTAGCTCTCTGTCCTGTTTTAAAGCTCTCGCCAATTGTGACAAACCCAGGTCTTACAACGGAGACAGAACAAACCGTTTAACAGTAAAATATGCTCGTTCCCCAACATCAGCCTGCCAAACTGTCAAATGTATTTTGTTATAGGTCATATGTCTCACCACAGGAACAGCACGTGGGAGCTTAACTGAACCTTTGCAAAGCAATGTGTCCTCCCGCATGTCCCTTTCATCAAAGTTTCATCAAAAAGAATAACTATCCCTTTAGCTAGGCTCTGTGCCTCCTGAATAATTGATGGCTCTGTTGATATCTTTAAGATTGGCTTAAAGATCAACATCCAGGAAAAGTCCTTGGCCTTTTAGGATCCAAGGGGTTCCAAATTGAGATGTATGTGTGCTGAAGAATATCCACGGTGCTCAGAAACCCCACGTTTACCAGAATGCCCTTTGGTTCACCTGGTCCATGGCCTTTCCAGGAAAGGTTGGGGGCCGTAATCTCAGGTGGTATAAATTGGCACAGCTCCACTGAAGTCAGTGAGGCTATGCTGAGTAGCGCCAGCTGAGGATCTGGCCACATGTGTTTGGTACGCAAAGAAATAGCCTGTAATACAACTGCCTGATTGGACCAAATGCTGTTTCATCAGTATTCAGGCCCACTCCTATGACACACACACAACCAAACCCCACGGAGGAGCTAAGCAGAGCAGTGAAAGCCTGCCCGCCCCCCGCCCCACCCCCGGTAGTTCCTCAGCAAAGCTAGAAAAAGCAATGCTAGGTCATTTCTTTATAAGCACATCCTCATGTGATCTGTCACTCCATCAAGCAGCCACAAGCTTAAGCCGCATGCTAGTCCTCTCGGGGGTATGTTCCTTTAACGCACATACTGGGCTAGACTGTGATCAGCCCAGGCATAAGTGTGCATGTGCCTGGTGAATGGGAGCACACCCAGAGCGTCTCCAGTGACACACCTTATGTGGCTGATAGTAGGGCAGAGCCCAAGAGCAGCCCATCAATGGGGATATCCGCTCCTCCTCCCGACAGTGAACAAATTGCCAGAATGGGGGCTGGGAAGAACAGAGGCTACATCCCTTCCTCTACCCCACTCCCTCTGCTCCCACCCAGTCTGGGGAGAGGGTCTGGTGCACTGGGGGCACCAATTTGCTCCATTTATTAGGATGTGACCCCCCACCCCACCCCACTCTGGGTACAGGAGCCTCAGCAGACATGAGTAAAATGTGGTGCAGTGAAGCTAAGCATTAAGGTCTCATTAGTAAAAATGAGACGAAGCCAGACTCATAGGTCAGAAGAGACCATCATGATCACCTAGACCAGGGGTTGGCAACATTTGGCACGCGGCTCGCCAGGGTAAGCACCCTGGTGGGCCGGGCCAGGCCAGTTTTATTTACCTGCTGACGTGGCAGGTTCGGCCAATCGTGGTCCCCGCTGGCCGCGGTTTGCCGTTCCGGGCCAATGGGGATGGCGAGAAGCGGCACAGGCGAGTGATGTGCTGGCCATGGCTTCTCGCCACCCCTATTGGCCCGGGACGGCGAACCGCAGCCAGCGGGGGCCGCGATCGGCTGAACCTGCTGCGTCAGCAGGTAAATAAACTGGCCTGGCCCGCCAGGGTGATTACCCTGGCGAGCCGCGTGCCGAACGTTGCCGACCCCTGACCTAGACTGACCTCCAGCACATTGCAGGCCACATAACCTCGTCCACCCAGTCCTGTTCTAATCAGGAGTACGCTAAACACCCTAGCTACGTTAATCACACTCTACATTATATTCTTTGTATTGAACAGGTTGCCAACACTTTTTTAAAAATGCAGTTAACTAAATGGTGGGTAAAAAAAATGTTATTTTCCTTGCAATGGTACAGGGTGTTTCACTTTATTTTTTTCGGGAAGAGGATAACTCTTCTCTCCCTTTAATGGCTGTTATTTTGAAGAAGTCTGGCCACGTAATCTGATATACAGCATTCTTATTTAGAGAGAGATCCTGTCTGATATAAGACATTCACAGATTGCTATCGGATTAGCCTTTTCTCTTTGCAATACACTGTTGGCTATTTATACCGAATAGGTTTTTCCTTGGTACATGACTGCTGTAAAACAAAATATTAACCATTCTGAAATTTCCTTTTCTTAAAAATTAATAAAACCATACCAAGCAAACCCAGGGTAGCTGAAGATCTGTTCGCTCTTATAGAGAATGATTTCTATACTGAGTCATCTTGCATCTTGGCAGAATGATTTTCTTCATTTTGTTTAAGGACAAAAAGCAAATCTCACCTCTTTGCAGCATATCAGTTGAGCTAGAATGGATGGACCTCATTGCAATGCAGTTTAAGACTGATTCTGCAAGCTAACATGTTTTCTGGTTGCCTGGATACAGTCTGCTGAAAAGCTGGGTTTTTGCATGGAGTACTGGCTCTAGCCTCAGAAGTCAATGACTATTTTTCCTGTGGGCAATTCCATCATACAGCCTGACTATAAGTAGGGTGACCACATGTCCCAATTTTATATGGACAGTCTTGATTTTGGGGACTTTGTCTTATATAGGCTCCTATTCCCCTCCACCTCCTGTCCCAATTTTTCACATTTGGTTTCTGGACAACCTAACTATAACTGTCCTTTGAAAAATTAAACCATCCTGGAGTCCTTTTAATATAGTACATTTTACATTAAACCACCTACCTACTGTTCAATACAAGTGCTTCCCTGTCAGATTTCAACATTACAGTTCACTTGTTTTTTTTCCATTTCACTAGATAAATCCTTCACAGTGTATTTATAAACCCAGGGGTTCCTTTTGACCTCTTGATACATAATATTCATCAGCAAACATACACTTGGTGCCTCTTGGGAGGTAACTTCTACCAAGCACCAAGGGGTGAAGAGGGAGGTCACTGAAAGGTGAACAATCAATAGAAAATAGCTCTGTCCTTTATTTGACCTAAGCTGCTTTTAAGTACAGAAAACAAGAAGGCATGATTAGACCCAATACAATTTTGCCAGGATGGAAAAGGGAATGGAATAAAGCAGATTTAGCTAGAACTACATCAATAATTTACAAGCCCATATGAGCATTTATTAAATATTGTTCTATTTAAAGCAAGAAGTGCCTCGTATTTTTATATGATCTTTCTTTCTCTCCACATTCTTTTTCCTAAATATTTATTTTCTTCCTCTTTCATTCCCCAGCATCCCTAAGGTAACTTCCGTATGGTAGACACTGTGCTTTTTTGCACTGACCCAGTTTTGCAGCATGAAAGCAGGGAAGCCAGAGCCTTGGGGAAACAAGGTTCTGTCTTTGAATCTGAATGAAATGCCATGGTAGAGTCACAGTCTGTGTTGCGGGAGGAGGAGATTGTAGTGCTTACAATATTTATGGATGGCTGCCCGTCCTACCAGCTTAGGCTGGGATCTGATCGGCTCTCATGAGATGAACAGTTAGGCTTGGCCAGTTCTTAGAGAGAACGCCAAGGAAACACCGGAGTTCTACAGCCGAAGGAGTGGGTGATTCACTCAATGATATCTTGCCCAATAAATCAGTAATAACATACTCCTGCAGTGGGTGTAATACATAATCAGTGGCTGCCCCTCTCACCATATGGTTGTGGTACCACAGGAATATACTGTATCTACATCTCAAAATTTCTACAGGCATGGGCATGCTGTGAAAGCAGACTTGAGCCATATGCTTCCCATTTAAATCAATAGGAAATTCACAAGGTTAGGCTCTCCCCACCTTTCACATGGGTGCAGCCTATAAATGTTCTGGTGTCTGTGGAAGGAGCTTTGCAGGCTGGCCTGAGCTGCTCCTTAGCTGAGCAGTGGAGCAGACCCTCTGTGGAATCAGAGATCACAGCTCCCACCTAGAGCTGCCAGTACATACATTAATTAATTTTGAAGTGTAGTCCATTACGGACGCATGCATGCACTTCTGCTTGCAGATTACTAGCCTCTGGAGGGTCCAAAGGCCAATATACGTTCACAGGAGATCATCATTATACATTCAAAGATGGGTTGGGTGATAGAATAGAATCCTGTTTGAACTAAAGGGAGTAAGACCTGCTCCTCACAAAAAGTTCTCTGCTTCTTAAAAAAGAGGAAAAAATAGTCGGTGTGTGTCATGTATACGTGGAGCCAGAAGAGCAACATACAGTATATTCTTTTCTGATTCATTTGTAGCTTCATCAGGTTTGAGAGGAGCCACAAATTGGAGGCTAACGTGACGTATCAATTACATAGCCATGAAACACAATTGAGCCTTCTCTCTTTTGATCCAGAAGTCTCTTTATCCCCATTTAACAGATGGGGGAATGGTGGCACAGGGTAGGCGACTTCCTCAAAGTAGCTCAGGAAGCCTATGTTGGAGCTGGAATAGAGCTCACTTGACCTGAGTCCTAGGAAGTTAGGAATCTCATGGGCTATTTTGCATCTACAAATATCTTATCTACATAACAAACGATGTGCAAATTAGGCACATCTGGGCATGTGCAATTTTCCGTGTGGTCCTTGGCTTCTTATGTTTTGAAAATCAGACCTGATACATCTATAAAGCTGTTGGTAAATCATTGAAATACACAAAAGTACGTTTTGGGTTCAATTTATCAGGGTGTGAGAGCCAACATCCCAGCCTTCATGATCTGCTTTATTTGCACAAGCTCCATTGTGTTCACTTTCACTGTAAGAATCTCCTAAGTTTCAGGGTTAACCTCATAACTGTGTTTACTTATGTAAACTTATGCTCTTGGTATGTTGTGTTCTATTCATTATAACACTAGAATACACAGGGCCATATTTACAAAGTACCCACTTGAATTATGCTGCTTTAGACAGGCATGCGGCCTTCTGCCTGAAAGGGATTCTGGACACTGCTGGATGGAATCAGGGGCGCTGGAACAATTTATACAGTGGGGGTGCTGAGAGCCATTGAATCAAACTGTAAACCCTGTATATAATGGAAACCACTTCAAGCCAGAGGGTGTGGCAGCCATTACTCCAAGTTCCAGCACCTATGGATGGAATATGCTACTGCCTGTTAGTCTGCCAATATCAAGCAGAACACAGGTAAAACATTAACATTTACAGGACTCAGGCATCTAAATCCTTCAGGTAGTTTTGAAAAATCTCAGCCCTGAACTTCCCTCTCCTCATCTCCTTTTCAGGCTCAGTTCTCCATTGTGAAAGAGCGACAATAAAACATTAATAATAAAGGTTGTGTATAAAGCACCAGCCTGCCAAAGCACTTGAGATACTGCACAAACCCTTAATAAAATATAGCAAGCAACCAACCAAAACATCATGCAATAAATAAAGCAACCGCAAATAAATATCTTCATTAGAAATGCCTGAGTCAATGCGGAACAACAAGAAGGGGAGCCTCTGTTAATTTACATGCACTCCTACGGCGTTAAATTGCAGCCTTATATATAGCTCTTGCTGCCTGAGCGAAAAGCATGGGCTTGCACAGACACCCACGCTGCATTCTCTGACTGATTATTTTTAGCATCAGTGACACGCTTACCTGAAGATAACTTCTACCAAATAAGGACACCATTTGTCACATTGTACATAGTTAATTAGCTGTGACAGTAGATCTCAGTATTTGTGTCTCCCTCTCTCTCAAGAGCAAAGCTCAGTGCTAAATGTTCCCAACAAAATCACAAACTGTCGAATACTTGTGTGGTTTGAAATCAGTGAAATTCTGTGCAGGCGGGGGGAATCCATCCACCCAGTTCTCTTTGCAGGGCGCCTGGGAGTCCAATGAGGTTTATCAAAAGGCTCACTAAAATCCATTTGAACCTGGGCTGATTTCCAAACAGAGAGCCGAGTTCACGAAAGTATCCCAAGGAGGCTTAAAGCACGTGTTTAAAGCTAAGCATGTGGGTAAATTTAATCTGACATCAGTGCTGTAGTAACTCAGACCCTTCTCTGATTGAAACCAAAGAAAACAGTCACCTGAAGCCTTGATCAAACCCACGTAGCTACACACCTCCCAATCAAACCCGATGCTTCTACCAGGGAGAAGCTGGAACACTGATGCTGTGGCCCCACCTTCTCTGCCATTTCACATTCAAGATGGGATGTAACTTTATAGACCCTGGAAGACTTTGAGTGTTATTTTCAACATTTCCGAACAAACAAAAAGTTATCAGCCACGAAAATAGGCAGGTGGCAGTATGGAGGTCTAATGTGATGGGGTTTCTCAATTCTCTCGCAGCACGATGCCCCACTACATGATAAAAACTTGTTGTGTGCACACTAAGGGGAAAATGGAATCCATGTTTCCCAAAGTTTATCTCCTCGAAAGACCCATGTCTTTGTGCCAGGCAGTGTTGTGGTTTCCTCTCTCTCGTGTCTCCTCAGGTGGTGTGTCGAGTTTTGGGAAAGCAATCACAACCTTGGTTTGGTGGATAAGCACAATTTGCTAGGGACCTCTCCTCTGGCCCAATTCCATGATTTCATCCTAGCCGCGGTCACAATACAGTTAAGATCAGATAAATTAGGCACTGTGGGCTTGATTCTCAGTGTAATCTACTGCTATTTTTACTGCCGATGGCATAGTGTAAACATGAGAATTTGGCCCTCTGTGCTTGCTCTTTGCCTTTAAACTCCAAGCTGTTGTTATTGGTTTGTCGACCTTTTCACTATTGTGTAGTGCCATGAATGAAACAGTGGTACAAACCAACTGGTGGCAAAGGTGAGCAGTTTGTGACATCTGCAGCTTTGTGGCTGGATGAGGGATATTTTGTGCCACCCCACTCAGAGGCACACTTTCAGGAACCACGGGACAGCCCTGGAACTACAAAGTTCCTGGCACCATGCAGTAAGTAATGCATAAGGAAAACTGCCCTCCAGAGCTTGCATTGATGAGAAATGCTCTCAGCATGCACCAGTGCCAAAACTTGCAAATTGGGGCCACTTAGTGCTAAGCCCCCACATATGGAATTTTTGGGGCCAGTGACTATCCATAGCTGTCTGTTTTAATAAGTCCTTATATAGCCCTCAGCACCATACGAGCTGAGCTCCTGTTTCTGCACATCTCTGCTGAATACTACTTAATGTGTCGTGTCTACTTATGCAAACACCTGAGGAAGCAAAGCGGAACATGAAGGGAAAATTACAAGTATAATTTGTTCTAGGAATTCATGTTTTCATTGAGACATTAAGTAATAAAGGAGTGTTTCTGAGTGTTCCTGTACAAGGCGTACTATGGAAGTAACAGCCACCCTGGCAGTTCGGATATTAACTTTTTAAAGAGTCTCAATAATGTCCTAAATTAATTAAACAACCTTTCTACGCATTGCTCTTCATTCTAAAGATCATTTTGTTCCGCTGGGTTTCCGCTTAAATCCCTTCTAGAATGAAGTACGTCTGTCATACAGAGAGCAATTATTGCAAATAATCATATTTGTAAATGGTTTTTTTTTAACCTCTTGATATAATGGGCTCAGTTCATTTAATGCCATTGAGGTCTTCTTATCTGCACTCAGAACACATAGTGAAGGCGAACAAGGAATGTCAGGAGCCTGGCGTATCAGAACCTCAATTGTCTAGAACACAATAGATCATTACCAGTGTCTGCCATGGCCTGAAGCATCAGGGACAGATAAATTAGTAAGAGATGAATGCTACTGAATGAGGCAATCTGGGGAAATATGGAATACTGCCATTTGGGGAGGGGCATATTTCCATAGCAACAAGTGGCTAATTTATTTGATTAGAAATGGGGGGAAAAGAGAGGGATTCTGCCCCACACTGATGTCAGTCAGGAGCAACTCCACTGAAGTCAATGGATTTCTAATGGAATAAGAGCAGAATCTGCTTAAGGAGTTTTCAGGATTCGGTTCTGATGGGGAGTGAGGAGGCCACCTGATAAGTTGGAGTGAGGAAGGGTGCTGTGGGTCTGGCTGTGTCACTATTTATCCGTGCAAAAGTTGAGCATCCACTTTCTCTCCAGCTATTATAGCTATCAGTGAGAATTGATCCAGAATCTTTGAATGTTGACATTTTTTTGGGTGAAGCAACGGGACCCGTTTTTCATGAAAAGTTTTCCCATTTTTTGACTAACTCTAAAATAATTATTTCAGTATTTTCATAAAATACTTAAGCACGGCTCTCCTTCCAGCCAGCAGAATGTTGTGTCATGTAAAATTAGTGATTTAAAGGTGGGATGGAAGTATAAGCCACACACCTCCTGGGTGTCGTGCTCTGTTCCATCTAGTGGCACCGAGACCACTTAGGCTAGGTCTACACTACCCGCCTGAATCGGCGGGTAGAAATCGACCTCTCGGGGATTGATTTATCGCGTCCCATCAGGACGCGACAATCGATCCCCGAATCGGTGCTCTTACTCCACCAGCGGAGGTGGGAGTAAGCACCGCCGACAGAAAGCCGCAGAAGTCGATTTTGCCGCCGTCCTCACAACGGGGTAAGTCGGCTGCGATACGTCGAATTCAGCTACGCTATTCACGTAGCTGAATTTGCGTATCTTAAATCGACTCCCCCCTGTAGTGTAGATGTACCCTCTGAGAGAGATATTAATGAGTTTGCTCTACAGCCTTAGCTAACAGCCAGTTGGCTTTTAGTTCATGCTGTAGAGGCTCATGCACTAAGCTCCATAGGTCCCAGGTTTGATCCCGCCCACCGATGATTGGGGTCTGTCGGTGTTACAGAAGAACTTTGCGAGCTATCCTAGAACTCCTTCAAATCCATGAGGATACAGCTGGTAAACAACGTATCTGGAACATGGCTGCCTATCTACTGGCTAGTTTATCAAGAATCAGACAGCTGTTGAACGACGAGTCATCAGTCTCCCGGTTCTATCTCCTCTCTTAGGCTATGACTACACCTAGAGGTGGGAGTGTAGACATACTCACACTAGCTCTCATCATGCTAGAGTGCTAAAAATAGCAGGGTAGCCACGGTAACACAGGCAGCAGCAAATGATAGCATGGGCAAGCTGGCCTGAATACAAGCCTGCCTGGACCCTATGGATAGGTACTTGGGACAGCTAACCTGGGCTGTTGGCTGTGCTACTGTGGCTAAACTACTATTTTTAGCACCCGCACTCAGTGAGAGCTAGCACAGGTATGTCTGTGCAAGCTGGGAATCACATCTCTAGCCGCAGAGGACAGGTTTGTAATTGGATTGTACATTTGGATTCATAGTTGAGTAAGCCCCGCTCAGCATTATCATCACAATGCTATCATTGGAACAGTAGCTGCCGTGTGCTGAAATCCATCTACATGGTGGTCAGATCACACACACATTAGCAATTTCCACTGGAACCAGATGCTGGATCCTAAGATAAAGAGAGTTCCTTAAATCTGAGAACTCACTAGTGAGTTCCACATCTATAAACTCAGGGCTTAAATTCAGCCGGAGTTGTCCAGAGCAGAGCTCAGGTAAATATTTTCCAACCCCCTGGAGTTTTTATAGCATGTTGGGGAGGTGGGGGAAGGCGGATCCGGGAAATACTCTATAAGAATTTACGCCCTGGATAAGCTTCATTGATCACCACTGAGATTTTCAAAGCCAACTAAGGGATTTAGCCACAGACTCCCATTGAAATGGATTTAAGGATATTTGAAAATCTCAACGCATCTCTGCACTGCATAGGCATCTCCACCACCTTAACTAAACTTACAAACTCCTGGCCAAGTATGCACCAAGTTTAGTGTAAAACATGGCATGGTTTTTTGGGGAGAAGTCGGTTTTTTCTGTGGTTCTCCCCAAAGTGGGAGTCAGACATTGAGGGGATATCCCCCGGACACTACATAGTTCTGTATTTTCAAAATGGGGTTATCCTTGACATGTGCCTGCCTTTCATCATGAAAATATTTCCCCATGAGATATCTGCAGACATCGTCCTGCTCTATTCTGGTTGATGAGCAAAGAGCAAGCTGTCTCAGTGCTCATATATGCTCAGAAATTGTGTGGGGGACTGGCTCCAATCTGTTTTGCATGGCAGGCTATTCTAGCAATCTCTGCACCTTCTGTTTCATGAGTGGCACTCAGCCTGTTGAGTTCTGGGAAGAAGGAGGAGGTACATGAAAGCATGTCTTCAGTTACACTAAATGAGCATGTGCTTTCAGCCATCTGTAGACATTACCTACCAGATTAATAACTTACATCATAGACTGCTCCCCATCAGCTGTCTTCTTTATATTTGTGCACCAAACCTTTCCTTCCACAACTTCCAGTCATGATCATGCCTTATGCTCCTCTGGTAGGCAGACACACTTATGTCGTAAGTCCTTATATTGACACTAATTTTAGGCATAATTTCTTAAACTTATTTTCCTTTTCCACCACAAAGTGGCTAAATGGTACCTACAAAGAAAGGGGAATGGCCTGTAGCCATCCTAAATTGTGCTAAGATTCCACTGGCTCTCACAAACCAAATAGGGTCAGGCTGGACTAAGGTGACCAGATGTCCCAATTTTATAGGGACAGTCCCGATATTCAGGGTGGTTTTTTTTTTTTTATATGGGCTCCTATTACCCCCCCAAACCTCTGTCCTGATTTTTCACACTTGCTATCTGGTCACCCTAGGCTGGGATGGTAGTTAGACAGGAGACCTCCACGGAGCACCCAAGTGTTACAGCAGTTGGAGATTCACTAGATGACACCCTTCACACTGAGTGAAGACTATACAAATGTCCCTGTCTAGCATCGGGGGGCACTTTTCCAAGTGTTTCAGATGAGTTGTAAAATCAGGCTCCTGACTGCCTATTACAGATCACATCGTAATTTTGCACGTGTCACTAAGACTGTTAAGCTCAATATCTTGGCCAAATTGCAACTCAGGGACTTCTGCCTACCTAAAATGCACCTATACTTCCAATAGCTCAGGAAGGCAAATGGACGTTTCACATGTGCAGGGCTTACAGGATCAGGCCCATGTATTCTTCATTTTCTGTCCTAAGCTGTTGGCAAGACAGTTATATATGGTGGAACGTCCCCCATGATCCACTCCCAAAGATGGCTTCACATCTTGGCACTAACGTGGTGATTGTCAACCATCACATTGTTCGCTCTACCTGCATGTTAAATCCATTGTCTGTGTTTTACTCTGTGTTTGTGCAGTGCCTAGTACGATATGGTCCCATTATCTGTTGGCTTCTAAGCATTACCATAATACAAATATTAAATAAAGATAATAAACAAAGACTAAGTAAAATGAATCCTCTGTATCCATTATCAGCATCCCGGGGTACTGTGAAGCTTAACTAACATTTGTAAAGTACTCTAAAATATTTTATTCTTCATGTTCAATCACTGGTCTTTTTTTTAGCTGAGATTGCCAGCAGAGGGGCCAAATGTGATGATGTGTTTTATGATGTAGACATCTGTCCATTACGAATTGCACTCTGATCTATCAACCTCATTCCCAATCCTCTGGCACAGGGATCGGCAACCTTTGGCACGCGGCCCATCAGGGAAATCCGCTGGCAGGCCGCGGTTCGCCATCCCAGGCCAATGGGGGCTGTGGGAAGCGGAGGCCAGCACATCCCTCGGCCCGAGCTGCTTCCCGCAGTCCCCATTGGCCAGTGGAAGCTGCGATCGGCCGAACCTGTGGATGCTGCAGGTAAACAAACCATCCCAGCCCGTCAGGGGATTTCCCTGATGGGCTGCGTGCCAAAGGTTGCCGATCCCTGATCTAAAACAAAAGTTCATTAAATGTACAGACTGAAGAGTTGGCCCAGCTCTTGTTTGAATAACAGCAACTGTTTCTTGAAAAAGTAGATTCCAATGATTAATATTTAAAAAGCCTCCAATATGAACTCCTGTTCAGCTTTCACAGTTGGATTTCAACCATTTTGGCTGCCTTCAGAACTGCCTATTCTAGTGTGGGAGCACCCAGCACAGATTATTTAACAATCCATTTTGTCACAACTAAAATATTCAGGTTTGCAAATGATCTAAATTTAGTTATTAAAAAAAAAACCCCAATGCAATTTGAATCTAATGGTTTCTGTAAATCTTTGCTTACACTATCTAACTGCAATACTGGTTTCTCCTATAGAGTTGAGCCCTCATGCCCTGGTTAAGTGTTTGCAAGCCATTTACTCAAAGAAAACAGGTCTTTCCTACCCTTCCAATTAGCCCAGATTTCAGCCATCTGTGGAGCTGCACCTCTGCAAATCTCTAGCCCTGGCAAAGAAAGCCCTTTTGAAGCTGACCCTTATTTGAAACAGGGTCAGTTAAGCCCCACCAGTGCACACTGCAGCTTTCCCTGCCTATAATGCGGGTTTGCAGATACACTGATGGCTGCAATCAAGGATAAGTGCAAGTGTAGACAAAGATGAAAAGTTTGGTGGTTAATTTAGTGCTCCTGATAGGAGCTAGCACAATCAATTGACTTCAAGGGGAAGTGCAGGCATACATTCCAGGGCTAGAATCTAACTCACTGCATTGAGTTTTGCTTTTTATTTTAGGGTGGAATAGCCTGATTCAAGGAGATCAGGTGACCAGCCCACAGCACAAAGTGTGTGAGCTCAGAGATCAAAAGCAAAGCATGGCCCTGAAACCAAGACTGCTGTCTGCTGTTGATGTTGTCCCTTTCTGCATGACTCCCCATGGGAAATGGGCTAAGGGACATGTGTATAGTGAGATGAGGTGCAGAGGAGACTTCACTATAAAGATTACCCCCCTTCCGTCCCTTAAACTGACTTACTTTGAAAGTTTCATTTCGATTTGCTGCCGGATTTCCTGTCGTTCCTCATCCGTCCTCCTTGGGAAAATGTTCCTGTCTTCCAGTTCCTGCTTACTTGGCCTGTTCCGTAGCTTTACTGCCAGCAGCTCTTTCTTGCATTTTCTTGGCAAGGTACCTGGGACATGCATTGAAATGAAAAAAGGTCAGGAGGAAAGCTTGGAATTCCTGCTCCCCCCCCCACTTAAAAAAAAAAACCTCAGAAATGGGCAAGTAATGAGTGGGCAACGGAGGATGTATGTCTGTGAAATCTGCACCTGTATGGGAGAGGCTGCTTTGTATTTATTAATAAAAGTGGCGCTAGGGCTGAGATTGCCAACACAGCTGTGGGTAATGGTCCATTCAGAAATGCTTGAGATTATCATCTCATTGCACTATTGTAGACCAGGATAATGCTCTCAGATGGCTATGACTCTTGGTAACTATCAGCTGAGGCAAAGTTCAAACGACTAATCTAGGAGTCAAAGGGGGTGCACATCATCAGTCCTCTGAGCCATCCCATGTCCCAAAGCAAAGCTATATCTGGAGCACTTTGTAGTAGGACTAGGTAGTGCAGGGGAATGGGAATGGCTGGAATGGAGATCCTTTCCCCTCTGGGTTTCCAGCTCAAATCCAGGCTGGTTGGGAGTTAGTGAAAGGCGTACCATAGATGGTCTCAACCCACCGGATAGCTGACAGAGCATAAAAAACACCAACACTCATTGGCACTCTTGCGAACGGTCTTAGCAAAGAAGCCAAGGAATGAATTGGCTTTGCAGACTGCGCTTTAGTCTCACCCTTGCATGGTATCTCCACAAAGGGGTTTTAAGGTGCAGCTGGTGAGGAGTTGCGGGACACGTTTGCTGATGGTTTCCTGTACCATTCTGTGGACAGCAGAGGAATTTTGAAAAATGCTGAGCTTTATTCCCCTTGAAATCAATGGGAGTTTTACCAGTTGGTTCAATGTGAACAGAATCAGACTGATGCTGAACGCTTTTGACAATCCTATTCTTAATGACCAGGACTGACAGTCCAGCACGGATAACTTTAAATTAGCCACTCACACATGCAATAGTTCCAAGTTAAGTGGGTGATTATTTGTGAGGTGCCAGTGGCCCAGATTTGCCAGTTTCTGAATAAGCATATTAAACTTTTTGAACATTTCACTCAATTTTGAACAAACACAATTCAAAAGATGGAGAATCAGGAATAGTCAGCCTGGAGAGTGCACATGGGTCACAAGATATGAGCCATTATTGACAAAACTATCCCATTATGTTGTCTTAGGGTATGTCTATACTACCCGCCGAATCGGTGGGCAGCGATCGATCCAGCAGGGGTCAATTTATTGCGTCTAGTCTAGACACAATAAATCGACCCCCAAATGCTCTCCCGTCCACTCCTGTACTCCACCGCTATGAGAGGCGCAGGCAGAGTTGATGGGAGCGGCAGCAGTCAACTCAGAGCTACTCACTGCGGTGTCTTCACTGCGGTGAGTAACTCTAAGTATGTCGACTTCAGCGACGTGAATAATGCTGCGTAACTTAGATCGATTTCCCTCACCCCCCACCCTGCCCCCTGTGTAGACCAGGCCTTAGAATGCCACAGTAAAATTGCAGACCTGTATTCAGGGTTTCCCCTCTGGAGAGACTTCAAGAAAACCATTCCAAGGAATGAAATAAAGGGTCAGATTTTCAGAATGATGTGTGCAATGGTGGTAAGTCGGTAAGATATTTTGGCAATGGGAGGTGTGCATACTTCTCACAATGGCATGATCTACTGTGGTAACTGCAAAACATGCACATGCAGGAAAATCTGGCCTGAAATATTGTTGGTGATGTTTACAAGAGGAATTCCCATAAGGAAAAGTGCAGCAACTGTTCTGAGTAATATTTCACTACTCTTCTGAGGCTGTCATTCGACGGCATTTGAAACAACCTTTCATTCTGAGAGAACGCCTTGGGGTCAAATGCATCTTGATGTAACTCCATGACTTCAGTGGGCTTAGTGAAGGGTTGAATTGGCTCCTTGACTGATTAAACCATCTTGCAATGCTAGCTGGAAGGTATGTGGTAATAAGGTTTCTAAATTTAAACTGCTTACAGAGTGGAAAACCCAACATCTTTCACTGTACTTTTTTTTTTTTTTTTTTTTTTTTAAACTGACAGTAAAATGTAGAGTGCGAGTCGTAGCTGGGAAAGCCCCACGTTGCTTGAGGTTGAGTTGCTAAAAGAAAAGCACCACAGTCTGGCTCACCAGTTTCATTGGTTTGAGTAGAGCTTCTCTTTTCTGAATCTCTTTCTATAATAAGCAATCCCGTAACAAGTTTACTGTAACATGTGGCAGTTATACCGAATATCTTCCTTGTATAGAGTCATAGAAATGTAGGACTAGAAGGGACTTTGAGCTGTCATATAGTTCATCCCCCTGAGCTGAGGCAGGACCAAGTAAACCTAGACCATCCCTGGCAGGTGTTTGTCAACCTGTTCTTAAAAACCTCCATTGACAGGTATCACAGCTTCAGGTTAATTGCATCTGTACCCCACTCTCCATGGTCCACTCCAAGAGTTCTCAGTCAGGTCTCAGGTCTTCTGCCATCACCTGTCTCTGGGTAGGGGCCCTTGTTCCACTCTCTTCTGACTGGGGGTTTTAAGTCTGCTCCTTGCCTTACGCTATAGTATCCCCAGCCAAACAATCTGCCTAAAGGCCTGTGCCTGTGCTTTGCTTTCTCGCCAAGGACTGTGCACAGTCCATTGCCAGCAGTGTACAAGTTACTACACAGCTGTTTCTAAGCAAGCACATTTATTCTTAAGGTAAAAGCATTACAGAGAAAACATATTTTAAAAATACCAATAAAAGAACCTACCCGCAAGTGAAAAGCTTAACAGAGGTGATACCCCCCTCACCAACTCCAGCCTAGAGCATTGGTAGGTGTCAGTTTTTCAAACCCACCATTGGGTTTGCCCCCTTGGTATCAAGTTTATGTCAGGTTTTTAGATCATCAACCAGACCCAGACTGGACAATTTGTACAGTGAGAGAGGTTTTCCCAATATCTAACCTAAATCTCCCTTGCTTTAGATTTAAACCATTACTTTTTTTCCTACTTTTAGTGGACATGGAGAACAATTGATCACCATCCTCTTTATAACAGCTCTTAACATATTTTAAGACTATTATCAGGTCTTCCCTCAGTCTTCTTTTCTCAAGACTAAACATGCCCTGTTTTGTTTTGTTTTTAATCTTTCCTCATGCATCAGATTTTCTAAACCTTTTCTCATTTTTATTGCTCTTTTCTGGACTTTCTCCAATTTGTCCATATTTTTCTTAAAGTGCAGTGCCCACAACTGGACAGAGAACTTCTGCTGAAGTCTTACCAGTGCTGAGTAGAGCAGGACAATTACCTCCCATGTCTTCCATTTAGCACTCTTGTTAATATATTCATTAAGTATAGTTAATGTCCTACACAGAACTTAAGTTCAATGAGAGTTTTGAGTGCACAATCAGTGTGGAATAGTCCCCTTAAGACAGAAGGTGAACTGTTGTCCGGCTACACAAGAAGTACAGATAAATCTGTGTATCTACTTCTCTTGGAGTGTTCTTCTGAATGTATAGTGTGCGGTAAAAATCATAAGAGAGCCTGTTTTATTTTAATACTTGAGCTCTCCTTTTAGAAAAAATCATCCAATTTTGAAAGAAGACTGAAGTTAGATTTTTAGGTAGTTTTTGTCTGGCATTTGAGATGTGAATAAAGGCTGTTTTGTAACGGGGTGCTCTGCAGGTTGGCATGCCCCAGTTAGTCTGCTACCTGTAAATAACAGGTTCACCTTTAGGATGTGTGTTTTAGGACACTACTCACTTGCTGATCTCCAAGTGCTTTATAAAGGAGGGTGAACACCGTTATCCCTGGCCTACAGGTAGGGAAACTGAGGCAGAGAGAAGTTGAGTGACTTGCCTAATATCATACCCTGAGTCCCTGACAGTTGCAAAATTAGAGCTTTCTAAAACTGTGATCAAACCAACCCTCCCCAACCGGAATCTGACTGCGGACACGCTATAATAATATGCTGACTCTTCCACTCAAAGAGCTTTGCAAACATCAATTAACGAAGCCTCACAGCACTCATGTGCAATGTTAAGTATTTGTTTAACGGTTTTAAACCAGGTAAAATAAGGCCCAAAGTGCCAAAGTCAGTTGCCTGAAGTCACACAAGTAAGTGTCCAAACTGGAAACATGCCTCCCGCATGACATGCTCTGACTACTGGACCAAACCCTTCGGGCTCTGTCATGGCTTTTCGAGCACAGCCGCAGTGCGGGTGGATGAGAGGGCCACGGCACCACGTGGAGTATTCTATCTGCACAGCATGTGCACAAGCAGAATTACATCCGGCAGCTGTGGGAGCAGATCTAACACCCATTCTGCAGGTGCAGTTTGCAGTATCATTCCCCCCAGCCAGAGGCTGAAGTGGGAGCTGGTGCAGAAAGCAGAACAATAACCCCTCCCCATGATCTTTGGGGTGTATAAAACTGTGAGCAGTGCTGTAAGTCCCACCCTCCTTATGCGGTTCCCTTATAGGTGGGGTCAGGGCTCTTTTGGTGCTTTCCCCCATCTCATGTGGTCATTCAGGACGAGCTGAAATCTCTCTCTACACAGTACAAAGGGATCCAGGCCTTTAAAAGAGTCAGGCTTTAAGGACAATGGAATTACATCGTTTCACACCAGCTGAGGATCTGGCCCATAGCCCTGTATTCTAAGATGCAATAGAATACACTGTAGCAATGCAATCGCTCGTTACAAATAAAATGCTGCCAATTCGTCATCTAATGCCTATTCTGGAGGTGCACTCGGAGGCCTGCCTCTGCTCACAGAGCTCAATCTATGCCCTTAAAAGGAAAAAAAAAAAAAGAATCTCCTACTCTGTGAAATTAAAAGAAGCAAGTGCAGTCTGAAAAATAGTACCTTTAACCCAAATCCTACTTGTTGTATTAAAGAAGCAGACAGCGTTCAGCCCACCCCAGCTAAGCCATACTTGCTTCATCCAGATGTCCGGGTTTCTAAAAAGGCTTACATGGTAACCACTCCCAGGGCCCGTATGCACTGTGCACTGTTTAATCTTGAAGGTATTCCAAAATCTAAATAAAAATGCAGTTGAACCAAGACAGCTGGATTAATCTGAGCTGTCCATCTTGGGAGCCACCATCAGTGACTGGCCAATTCGATTAATTTTTGAAAATACCTGATTGACAAAATCTGGAGGAAAAAAAGATGGAGTTTATCCTTTAAGAAGGATAGTGCCTATTTTGTGGGTGAACACCCTGTAATTGGTCCATCCTCTGCCCTATTGAGAGGACCATTTGTTCACTAAGACCGCTATCCTGACTCCTGCAGAGGCCAATATCTGATGCTTCAGAGAAAAGAAAAAAAACAACAAAGAGGGAATAAAAATCTCACCCTGTGCCTAGCCAACAGTGCACTGTGATGTGAAATTCCTTCCTGACCACTGTGCTGATCAGTGTATCCGCTATGATTTAATTACCGGTGTCTTTATTTAAACATCTTCCTAAAAGAAGTTTTCCCTGGGGCTAAGGTGCATCTCCGTTTCCCCTCTGCCCCATAACTACCAATATCTCAAGTGGGATTTCAGAAGTGCTCTGCCTTGGTCTACCTGCACTCTCAATGGGAGCAATGTGGGATCAATGCCAAGTGCTTTTGAAGATCTCACCCCTCCACTGTTAGTTTTAAAAAGCTGGCATCTATGGTTCAAATTTAGGTACAATGTGCAGATGCACAATGTAAGAGTGGCATTAATATGCAGCCTTTTTGCAGCCCTATATACAGCCCCGATCAGAGATTATTGAGTGCTAGGAGAAAGAGAGAAAGTAATCCATGCCGTGTAAGAACCAGGAACTGAGGCTAGCCACTTGAGTACAGACCCTCTGTCCTGGGCTAACAGCCCATGCTGCTGTCTGTATTACCTCAGCTTCACTACCATTGTCACTTGAGCCAGCTAGATGAAAGCTAGTTCGGGTATCTCTACACTGGCTGCAGGATAGACAGTCCCTATGTTTCTCTGGCCCAGATCCTCAAGATATTTCAGTCAAAGTTAAGCACCCAATTACCTTGGAGGGATCTGGGTCGCTGTTCCACATCTGGCGAAATGGGGATAATAACATTGTCCTATCTTAGATTGATGTATGTATCCTCACAACATCCAAGATTGAGAGGTTCTCTCATATGTTAGCAATGGGGACCATATAAGCACCTTGGATGTTTAGATTCTTTCTAAGCTGCCAGCCAACCCAGACTTCTGAAAGCAGGAGAATTGCACAAGCGATTACGTTGCTGCTACCTTTCTCGTTACTATGTATTTCTTAAATGTGAGTGACCATAAGCCAGTACAAGTGTGTGCCGTGTCAAGAACAAAAATGTCTCATTGACATCTTTTTGGATACAGAGAACACGTGAGAAAACAGTGGCTGCAGAGTTGTCATCCCTGAGGTCCTAAGATGGTCTCTTTCCATCCTGTAGCTTAATGAATCACTGAATCTCTCTGCCATTTGGTCCTCCATTCTCCTGTTCATGGACCTGATTGCATAATTCATTGGACACATTCCATCTTGTTTTTGTTTGTTTGTTCACAAACTGCCCACAGACAGGTTACAATATCAGATGTAATTATTATTCACCAATTTCTATGGATAATGGTTAGCAAAGGGCTTGTTCTCAAGCAATTTGTTGGGAGTGTTCTGTTCTGCTCTATACAGGTTTTTATACTGTGCTCATCAATACTCAACCTCTGTTAGTTAGTTTGGATTGGACGTAAATGACACGGTATAATTCTGTCCCCTGACTGGCTGAGCATAATTCTGAGAATCAAGGAATAATTTGTCTTTGATATTTGTTTAATTGTTGCTGTTTCCACATCCGTGCTAACACTCCAACTTCCTGTCATTCGCTAGAATATTCACAGACAATGAACACAAAGGGGGGACCCACAGAAGTGAATTCATTAAAATATCCCACCTGCTCCATATTAATTACTCTCTATCTGCAATGGGCTGTTTTTGTTCTGTTCTGGTTTGTTGTATTTCCATTTCTTTGCCAATCATTTTCACTGGTAAGACTTTTCCCCCTGCATTTCAGCTGATTGTCATTCACTTTCATCACTGAATTTCCATTTATCCCATGGCAACCTCCTTAGACACCATACACCAATGGTAGAACTTTTGAAAAGTTTATCTCACTTGCACACACAGTCCTGGTAGTTGAACAAGCATGTTTTTACATGGCCCTAGGCCTTACGATTTTTTTTAAAAAGGATTCCTTAAACTTGACAAAATGCTAATATACATATTGTAGGAATTCCACTTTGACTGGGGAACAGACTGGATAAGCGAATAGTTTTTTCCATACTTAACTTCTGTCATTTTCTGGTATTTACATGTCATTTGACATTTTCTTGAATTAACGTCTACTGAGCAAAATGACCTTTTAACCCTTTA
The DNA here is from genome assembly GCF_013100865.1 of Trachemys scripta elegans. NCBI lineage: Eukaryota > Metazoa > Chordata > Testudines > Emydidae > Trachemys > Trachemys scripta. Next base: position 9,982,175 of record NC_048309.1, read on the forward strand.
GAGGGCATACCCCAAGCAGATACCAATGCTTACGCCATAATAAGATGAAATATTTTTAAGCACTTTTTATTTTAAGAGCTGCTTCTGGATGCCACATAAGCTTTTACAGTCACTGGTTTCTTGTCATCATGGTTTTCCACCAATTGCGTAAGCAAAAATCATGTCTAATTAAATATATGACACACGTCTTCAGTGGTAGAATAAACACTTTTATTTGTGTTACAGGAGGACTGCATGGCCTGTGTTAAACAAATTAATCTACAAGAATTTACACCAAACTCAGTGGACTTCTTATAATCTGGGACAATAGATATTCCCAGGGAGATGTGGAAAAATTTATCTGGAGATTTTTTTGTTTGTTTGCTTTTAAAAAGAGAATTTTCACTTAAATGCAGGGAAATTCTGCAAAAGATTTCTTTTATTTCCTCTTCTACCTTATCTCAACTATCTCCCCAATCTTGTCTCTCTTAAAATCCTGGGACCAACATGGCTACAACAACCCTTCAATAAGATACCAGAATCAGCAGCAAAGCTAGGATCAGAACCCAATAATCCAGTTCATTACTTATCATTAGATATATTTCCTGTTAAAATTCCTTCTCAATCTCCTACACTACACTGGTTACTTTTGCAGTGGGCTCTCTCTAAGCCTGTCCCGTTCCAATCTACTGAAACTCATTTAAAATAGAATATGGTCCTGCTGAACTGGCCAGTACTATGAAAACTTGATTGAAATATGATTTCACCAAAGAGCCCCAGTGGCTCAGCTCAATAAAACAATTGGCCTGGATAATAATAATTGTTCCCATCATATTTTGCTAAGAGGTCATATGGTTCAGATAAGCACAGAGCAGTGCTTCCAAGAGAAAATTTAATCTTTGACCTAACTTCATAAATAAATTACCCCTTCCAAAACCTCCCAGAGGGAGACACATTTTTGTGTGTTGTAGGCATACCAGAGCTGTAGAGAGTTCAACAATGTAATCCAGTACAGATACAACTTGGCAGATGGGTAGAAACAATTCACTGAGATGTCAGAGATTCGCTAATAGATCTTCAGGGGAGCTGGGGTTCAGTTCTTCAGATCCCAGCCTATGGACACGTGTCCCTCCAAGATAGGTCTGCTACTCATTGCCAAATAGCCACCTATACTGTATACTCCATCACTGCATTGCTTCCAGACTGGGGCATTTCCAAAAGTGATTTGTCAGCCCCAGACTCTCAGAAATCCTCTTTCACGGATGATGAGATGCCCCTTCTGGAAGCTCTGCCATTCAGGTGAGATGGTACAAAGTGGTGTAGGCAGAACTGAAAGGACAGCACCTATTGAATTATCTATGTATCTCTAAATGCCATTTTTGGTATGCTGTAGTTACCAAGACAGACATGAGCACAAACCACGTCGTTCAGGCATAACTTTAGCGCTATCTATTCACTGAGAATCTGTGCACAAAAAATGTGCCATAACATTGCATTTTCACACTCATATACTGAGATATTTTGGACCATTCTTGTCAACTGAAGTGGTATATTTTTATAAGGATAATAAATTAACTTTTCTTACCAGAAATGATGGAGTCATTCAACACCTCTTCATCCTGATAAAAAACCAAGTTGTCCTTGAGTTCTGAGTTCATGATCAGGTTTTCTTTGTTCTCATCTGACTCTTTGACTGAGTTTCGCTTGTTCTCCGGATCATTACTGTGGCTCAGTGCGTTCTCCTTTTCTTTGCTGCCCTCGATGCTAGATGTTCTGGATGGACGGACATCCACTCTTTTTTTGGGAGACCCTTTGCTTTCTCTGCCGTGAAAGCTGTGGATGGAAGGTACACACCTGGGTTGACAGACAAGTCCATTTTAAAGCCATAGTAAAAACCTTAGCATTAGATGAACACGGGCATCATGTCTTCAGTGAGATGTACCAGGGGCATCATTGGACTGCATTCTCAGAATCACCATGAGAATGTCTGGGGCTGTTCCACTTCTCAAACATTGTCACAAGAATAAGGTACAGGAGGGGAATGATTAATGTGTTTTTTTGATGTATAGTTGTGTGCTGTACCATGCTGACCTTTTAAAAGAACCCAGCATGTGCTTCTAATGTAAAACATACATTGTATGAAACATTGCCCTTCTAAAAGTTCTGGCAAGGATTTAACAGGGCCTGGAAAGGGCATTGTATTAATCCGTTTCCTGTGAGAAAGATTGTTGTGCCATTGAGAAATGTTACCAATCATATAGCTTTGGAATTACCTTTGTCTTTCTCTACTGCTGCAGTGGAGGGTTTCTAATGAAAAGCAGACAATGTACCCAACACACTCCTACATAGCCATGTGTATTGCAAAACAAGGTACCATATATGCTCATGTCGAAGCCAAGAGTCACATGCTAAAGTAATAATACTGAGCACTTGTAGAGCATCTTCACAGGGCTACAGTAAGCAGTAACCAGTTAATCTTTTGAGGTAGGTTATTCTTAAATTCACTTCACAGATGGGGAAATGAACCAACACAAGGAAAGGGGTCGAAGTCTTTTAATTGGGAAGAGGATCATCTCATTGGTAGATCTGTTCATGCTTATAAAGTTACAGCATCAACTGATAAAGAGGACAGACAGAAGAGATCAGGAGGACTTGGGGAGAGCAGGGCTGAGGAACAATTCAGAGAAGCCATGGGCCGACAGCAAAGCTATGATCAGGAAAGCTTCAGGAGGCTAGAGAGAAGGCCACGGCTGTTTCCAGCAAAATCAGGTAATTTTTCAGATCAGATAATTTTGCACACCCATGATCAGAACTGACCGTTTGCGGGTGCAATTGCCTGGTTTGTGCATGCAACCTTGGGAAATTTTGCCTGCAGAGTAGTCATGCATCATTGTGCATGTGTGCACTTTTGAACATTTGACCTCACATCAGTTCCTCTCTAACAGGATGAAAGTGGCGTGTGTGGTCTGAAAGGGTGCAGTTCTTTTAGGAGGACTTCACAGAAGCAGGATATCAAAATTTCATAATTTAGACAGTGATGAGCCACCTCTTACACTGGGCTGAGGATTAGCAAATGATTCCACCTCCTTGATCCCTTATTTCCATGTTGCAGTAGCTTCCCTGTCATAAAAGTAGTGTATTATAAAGGTAACAGCTGAAACTTTCATTTTAACCATGGATCGATACCAGAACTAGGGCCACCAAGCAGCGTGCGGACAGAACCAACCTGATTTTAATCAGACTAAATGGGTGGAGTGTTAATGACAGGAAAAAATATTTTCTTACCAGCAATTTGTATTATGAAAAATGCTTTCATTGAAAGGATACTGTTTCCTGGTATTCGCGGTGCCTCTATGTGCTATACTTACCTATCCTGCCGATGTTTGGTGGCCAGAGCCCTGTGGAGCTCCTCAATGACTCTGCTGGGAGGTAAAGGCAGGTGGACAGCAGCGGGATGAGGGGAACCGGTCGGCGTTGGTAGCTGTCCTCTGACATGGGGATCGGAGCCTTTCTGGCCTGATGGATGGAAGAGGGCAGCTTGTCCTGAGATTTGGGAGGAACCAACAATGACATAATTCTTCAGGATAGTGGAAGGAGGGGATTTCACTGCTGGCTCATCTACTTCACTTCCTGCTGCTGAAAACAAAGTGATAAAAAGTCACACTGAGCCTTTCATTGTGGCACACGGAGCTTGGGTTGAGGTAGATTCTACATGCTGGACAGATAAAAATGGTGGTGTTGTTGTGCCATTGCATAATGGGGATGTGGCTTGTGTGGTGAGACTTGTATACTCAAACAATCTGAAGCCCAAGGACTGAGGCTGCAAAGATTTAGCCTGGAAAAATAGGACATCTTCCCATTTTACTCCCTTCTTCCAATTGGATTCTTCTTTCTTTCTGCCCAAAATCACTAATCCATTCCGGACTCCCAACCTAAGTCCCCGCTAAGCTGTGCGGCCGTGCAGTAGGCTATAAAGGGCCACACAGGCGGGGAGAGGGTGCCCCTCCCCGGTCCAGCCGAGCCCAGCCCAACTCTGCTGGAGCTGCCATGGCGGGGGAGAGGTACCCGTCCCCCAGCCTGGGCCAGCTGGGGCTACCACGATCATGGCAGGAGCCTCTCCCCGCCGCAGTCCTGGGGCAGCCTGCATTCCTGGCCCCACCCCAGAGCCCGCACCCCCAGCCGGAGCCCTCACACCCCAACCCTCTGCCCCAGCCCTGAGCCCCCTCCTACACCCCGAGCCCCTCATCCCTGGCACCACCCCAGAGCCTTCACCCCCAGCCAGAGCCCCCACCTCCCGCACCTCAACCCGCTGCTCCAGCCCTGAGCCCCCTCCTACACCCCGAACCTCTTGGCCCCACCCCCACCACCTCCATATTGGTGCACATAACAAAATTCATTCCACACATGGACATTAAAAATTAGAGGGAACACTACTCCCAACCCCCTCTCCCTGATCCCTAATGAACCCTGATGGCCACCAGCCAGGCTTTCCAATCTCAACCTTTCTCTGCTGAGCTCCAGATGATTGTGTAAATTTTAAGTCAATCTGGTCTTCACTGAGGTCAAAATGTGCCAGGATCCATTCTCTGCCCTTCTCTCCCTGCCCCATAATGGGCCCCAGCCTCTCACCCCATATAGGGAAACACCAGAGCTTGTGAGATATGGTGATATTAGCTCGTTCAGCCAAACTTGCCACAGCTGAACTGTTCCAAAAGCATTTAAGCGAAGAACAAAGTGGGGTTGAGTACCAAGGAGAGGGGAAGAGGCGTGGGAGGATGTTTAACTGATGCTTTTTGTACTCAAAACTGAGATTTATTTTTTTTCCAAGCCACCTAATGCAGCTTGGAAATCTTACACTAAAATCTTTATAGCGGTGTCCTTTTAAGTTCTGGGCTGAGGTGATTCTTCTCTTTTCTGAACAGCCCATCCCTGACATTCTCCTCTCCAATCCCATCACTCATATCTATTACCCCAATGCAACAAACCCCTGCCTCTTCTATTGCTGTGCCTCTGATATTTCCCCCACTCTGGTTAAGATTGCATGGGATAAGAGCCTTGTTTGACAAAGATGTTGCTTCGCTTTTCTTTTCTGCGGTTCTTATTCTTTTCATTGCACTTTCCTGGCCACATATCTGTCCTGGGTTGTGGTACTTTCTACACTGGAGACACACCAGCACCAGAGATCTGTTTAGTTAAGTCGTTCCCAAACTGGGGTTCGTGGACCCTTGGGGGGTTCACAAAATGTTACAGGGGGTTCTCGGGGAAAAATTACCTAATGGCGGACAGAGCTGTTCCTAGGGACCCTGGGCACAGGGCCAGCAGCCCGGAACCCCTAGATTTCCAAGAGCCAAGCAGATCAAAGCAAGCATATCTATCACACTGAGGAGATTTAAACTTCAAGACTCCTTATAAGAAACGGAAAGGGAGGTGGATATTTTTTTGCTGTTTTTAAAATCAAATAGGCAGCTAGTATTGTTTTTAAAATTATTATGAAGAACAAGTTTAAGCTTTGTTGTAACATGAGTTGTTTGCTTAGACTGCTCAAGACCTGAATGCTTGTGTAGGAGGAACTCTTTGAGTTGGTTTCTTAAATACTTTCCTGCTGTTTCACATCTGATACTCCTTGATGAAACATAGGAGCCTTGTCTTATAACAGGCTTATTCAAAGTGATACACGCTATGAAAGTGAGATCTTGGAAGAGTGTTGCCATTTTCATAACATAATAAAAATATTGTGATGCTAAATAATAATTAATAATAAATAGTGTGTAATAAGCATGTCACAAAAACAAATTTTATATTTCCAAGATCACTGCTTTTATAATTTATACTCAGGTAAAGGAGAAAATCCCTGGAAATATTCATTTTTAAGAGGGGGGGTTCGCGAGACTTGACATTTTAGTGAAAGGGGTTCATAGTTTGTTTAAGTTTGGGAACTACTGGTTTAGTTGGAGTGTGTAAAAGGCTATTCCTTTTCTCTTGTTGCCACCTAGTGTTGATAATATGAATTTAAACTGACACATACCCTTTTTGTTTGCAGTGTTGTGTTGTAGCTGTGTCGGTTCAAAGATATTAGCGAGACAAGCTGGGTGAGGTAATATCTTTTATTGGACCAACTTCTGTTGGTGAAAGAGACACCCCTCCAAGCTGCACAGAGCTCTTCTTCAGGTATGACCTTTGTAGCTTGAAAGCTTGTCTCTTTCACCAACAGAAGTTGATCCAATAATAGCTATTACCTCACCCACCTTGTCTCGCTACAGGCCTCCTTACCATTCTGATTTTCTGTGAGGTAAACTCTGCTGTCCTTATCCAGCCAAAACTCCCACTGCTATCAGTGGTATCCTGACATTTCTGTGCAAGGATTTCAAGAATTGGCTCCTGGTTAGCCCAGAAACTTGCAAGAGAAAACAGGAGATGTTCAAAATGAGGTCTAGCACTTTAAGGATAATAATAAACATAGGTTATTAAGATATTTCCTTCCAGGACAATTGTGCTGCATGGTACCCTACACAGTACCCAAACCCTGCTCTCAAGGACACTGGTGAAAATCTGGCACAACCCACAAAGTCAATTAAGTAACCCAGGGCAGAATTCTGTCCAGTGTGCATATATTTGAGTAGATTAAAAAAAATCAAATATTTTTCAAGTTTCAAATTAAAAATAATAAATAAAATTACTAAAGTATTGAATTATAGTACAAATTATTAGATAGAAAATGAAGAGTGTAAAATGAAATCCTGAATAAGTTAGTGGAAACTGATTTGAAATATATGGTTAGTTACTAACATGCAACATAACAATATACAAAAACTTTTGATACCTGGTGAAACTCTATGGCATTATGGGCTAAATTTTGAGTTGGGTTTCTACCCAGAGCCCATATGTGGGAAAGGATATTCATGGGCCTGCACTTTGCAGGCACAAAAATTACGGTGTGCACTTTTAAAACTCCAGTACCAGCATGTGCAAGAATTTGCACCCAGGAAATGTGTGTTGCACCTGCAAACACAACACTTGTGCATGTGCAACTGTTAGCATTGGTCTAGTGCTCAGAGAGAGGGGTGTGTGTGTGTGTGTGTGTGCGCGCGCACAAGTAGAAATCTCACATTGTAAACTAGGCCCCAGGTGCGTAAATTTAACAAGACAAAATGTATGCTATCTCTGGCACTTATATATGAGCACCTCGCAATCTTTATTGTATTTATCCTCAACACTTCCCTCCCCCTGCTGAGGGAAGACAGTGCTACATTTTACAGATGGGAAATGGAGGCACAAAGAGGCTAAGTGACTTGGGAAGGGTCACAAAGTTAGAGCAGGGAATCAAACCCATGTCTCCCATGATGATGCCCTAACAACCGGGTAATCCTCCTTCTCTCCGTATGCATGTATACGTACAGCTGAAAGAATGACTCAAATCCATGTAGGTGATCTATTTCCTCAAACCTGGAACACTTTAAAGCATAGGAGCATCTACTGGAGTGTCTAGTAGGCAAAGTACACTGCCACAAAGGCTGTGTACCAGAGCAGTAGCATCTAAATTCCCTCCCCTTTAACTGATCAGCATGCTCTCTCCATACCCAGAGGGCAGAGAGCCTCAGCTACCAGGAGACATATATCTGAGCTCAAGGGGATTTTGATTAGGTGCCACCGTGGAAACACACAATGGATATTTATGATCATTCCACTCTCCACTGAATCACAGCTCGAAGGGCCATATAACACCTCCTAATTCATACTCTATCTCTGTGCAATAGGGAACGATTCTCTGGTCTAGCCAAGCTGCTGAGGGGTTGGGGGACTTTACTGTCACCTTTATGCTACCGTGATCCCAGAGCTTCATCGGGGCCAGTTCAGCCTGGACACAGCTTAGTCTAATGTTGAGCACTTTTTTGTTAATCACACTTTGTTTGTCCTAATGAGAGCTGTTCAGGGAATAATCTTACAAAATGGTATCTTGTACCTTGCCGTTCCCACACACCCCCTTTTGTGATTAATTAGTGCTTGGCTTATTCCCCTCTCCTTCCCTCCACCATCAGCACCTCCAACACTGTTAGGGAAAAAAATAAAATAAAGGGCTTTCCAACCCCCTCTGTTTTTCTCTCATGTCACTCTCTCCCCACCTCCACCCCACTGCCCTCTCCCACTGACGGTACTTGTTCAATCTGGGCTTACAATTACTCCCACTCCCAGAAGCAGAACTGAAGAAGATGTGCCATTATTAGAGCTGGTTGAAAAATAGCTTTTCCCCGAAGAAAATTTAGACAAAAATGAAATATCAAAATGGAAATATTTCACCTAAAAATGAAATATTTTTGACAAACAACATTTTTATGCAAAATGGTGTTGCAAAGTGCCTCATTGGAGTTGTACTTTGGGTGCCATATGCGCCCATTCTCCTGTAGGGGTTGAGCTCTCAGGATGGACTATATCTCCCATGTTTCAGAGTAGCAGCCGTGTTAGTCTGTATCCGCAAAAAGAACAGGAGTACTTGTGGCACCTTAGAGACTAACAAATTTATTAGAGCATAAGCTTTCGTGGGCTACATCCCACTTCTTCAGATGCATATCTCCCATGTGATGAGGGGAAGAGGTGAGTCATAGGAGTCCTGGGCCATATTGCATCATGGGACCTGTAGTCTGGCCAGAAAGCCTGGCGCATAGAGAAGAATGGAAACAAAAGGCATCTGAACTACAACTCCCATGAAGCACAACACCACCATTTTGAATTGAAATATTTCAGTTTTCAGCTGAAAATACAAATTGTTTTGGTTTTGGCCATTATATTTTGTTTTTTAAAAAAAGTTTTCCATGGAAAAGCAGACACTTTTATCAAGAAAAATAATGTTGGTGAAAACCCAATTTTCCATTGAAAAACAGTTGAGACAGAAAACTTTCAATCAGTCTTAGTCATTAGAGCAGCACCCTATGATCTTCTGCTTCATGGTGACCCTGCAAATGGGGCCTCTTTCTTTGTACCAGCAAATTGGGAATGCAAATGATTGCAGGAACAATGGTTGTCAGTTAGCAGTTTAGATGCCTGATTATGGGCACACTCTGGCAATGTAAAGGAGCCTTGCAGTGGGACTAAATCACCGTTATACTCACTTCAAACTCCTTTGCACTGCTGGAAGTGGTGAAAAGTGGAAGATCACCGTTGTGGCAAAGACTCAGTGCTTCTAGATCAGGGGCGAGATCCTCAGCTGGTGTAAATCATTAATGCTCCATTCACATCAATGACATTGATTTACACCAACTAAGTAACTGGCCCAAAATATATATATATAGGAGAAAAATTATATACAAGGAGAGGACAATGTCGAGGGGATGGAAGAGACTTTATTGATCAACATGACTAACCTGTTACACTCTTGATTTTGGAGATTGCCTTAGGTGGTGGAATTGGAAGTGAAGGGGGGCTGGGGAGCTGTGCTAGGTTTCTTTCCATTGGTTTCTGTGGGGAATCTGTGGATTCAGAAATAAGTAAGGCTTGTGGAGTCTCTTCGGTTACTGGCAGGCAGGCATCTTCTAGTTCTTCAGTGGACAATGAAGGTTTCTTGGCTAGTAAAAGGATCAGAAGCAGTAGAATTAATGAGACATGAAATTAATAATGATGATGATAAACCAAGGGGCCATACCAGGAGGATTCAAGAAAACAGAATTCACGGCATACAGCTAGCAGCACTTCTTTTCCACAGTGAAAATAATGAATGTGTGCAATAGCCTACCAGCCAAGGTTGTTGAGGTAAAAATAAAACACACCGGGGTAACTGAAGAAACAGTTAGATACTATGTTCCTAAAGAAACTGATGAGCCTTGAAGGGCCAAATAGCCTTTACTCATTTTCCTTCCCACCCTCGCCCCTCAAAAAAAAATCGTATGTTCTTTTCTATAATGAGGACAGCAGGGTATAGTGGTTTTTGAGAACTGCAATTGATTATCCTGTAGAACCCAGCTGCAATGATTTAGAGTTACCATGTGAGCACTTCTTGCTAGGAACACAAATGAAGGGTAAGGAATGATTAACTTTTAATATAGCCTCACAGATCATTCTATGATTGCTCTCTGCAGGATTTCCTGGCAATTTTTATTTTAATCCTATTAAAATGTGACTTCAGCTTGCAGCCCAGTTCCTCTCTACTCCATCTGATGCCAGGGTGGCTCAGTCTTTCTTGGGGATGATGTTAGGAACCAAGATTGAAGCAACCTGATATAAGAAGACCTTCTCTTGGATAACAATAACAATGCTAGAACAGGGAATAGACATTGGGATGTAGTGCAGAAGAAATCGCCATCTCTGAACAAGCTGCCGAATGCCTCCTGAATGGTGTTGAGTGCACTTAATTCCAAGGAAGTCAGTAAGTGCTGAAGCACTCAGCAGCTTTCCAAACAATTTGCATCCTTGCTTTTAAAATGCAAACAGAAGGCTCCAAAGCAGTGAGGCAGTAGGACACAATAGCCTTGGCAAGATGATAGCATTTAATTTGTTGACAAACAGATTAATGTATGTGTCTAGAAGTGGAGTAATGAGTATTTATCGTTTGGGAAGTAAATAAATATGCAGTGTTAGTCAGAGATACTGTTGCAAAATTTTGCTGGATAGAAAGAAAAGCTGCCTCACTTGTGAAATAATCACCTCGGTTTTCAAGGAAGTCATTGCAATTGCTATATATTTTTTATTTTTTAAATCAGTATTTGGTGATGGTTGCCCTCAAAGATCATTTGCTATTTATACTGCAGGGGCAGTGAAAAGCAAAACAATCCTTTTATTTTGATGACCACTTAAGCCACTTGGAGTAGAGCAAAAGGAAGCCACTCATGAGTGATGTTGGGCACCCCTGAAGGGGTGAAAATCTGAGTATTATTCAAGAACCAGGAAATGCAATGGGTCAAGACAATAGAGTTTCAATTCTGGGGACCCAGGAATGCTGCTGATGGGATGCTGTGAGAGTGATAAAAGGGAGAGTGTTGCTAGTCAGTTGGGCTAGAGTAGGGGTAGGCAACCTATGGCATGTGCGCCAAAGGCGGCACGTGAGCTGATTTTCAGTGGGCTCCCGGTCCGGGGGGCTCTTCATTTTAATTTAATTTTAAATGAAGCTTCTTAAACATTTTAAAAACCTTATTTACTTTACATACAACAAGAGTTTAGTTCTATATTATAGACTTATAGAGAGACCTTCTAAAAACGTTAAAATGTATGACTGGCATGCGAAACCTTTATCAGAGTGAATAAATGAAGACCACCACTTCTGAAAGGTTGCTGACCCCTGAGCTAGATCCACAAAGGAGAGTGAGGCTCAGAATTGCAAGACCTAACTTCGGGCACCCTGCCACCTAGTGGAATCCTCTGTCCCAAGTTAGGTGTCCATGCTCCCTATACAATAAATGGGGAGAGTCTATGGGAGTCACAGAAAGCCAGCAAGGTGAGCAGGGAGTAAGCCGCTGAAACTAGTCCCACCCTTCAAAGGTAGTTACCATCTAACTCCACTCGGGATTCACGGTCGTGAACCCTCTCCTGGAGATAGGTGCCTAAGCTAGGTCCGACATTATTTTTTTGCAAAAAATAGTGGTGGTGGTCATTCCCTCTCCCACTCCTTATAGCCTACAGACTAGTGCGTAGAGTATTCCTCTGAGATGTGGAAGATGCTGGTTCAAATCTCTGCTTGGCCTTATTTGAAGCAGTGACTTGAACTGGGGCCTCCTGGGTGAGTTTTCTAACCACTGAGCTGTGGTACAAAGGAAGGGGGCAGCACCACCACAGCAGTATTTTATGTGGGTTAAGCATGCTCTGAGCACACCTACCAGATTAGGCCCAGCAGATGAGATAACCAGGGGAACTCTTAGTTCAAGGATCCTGCCGGGGCTTAGGTGTGAGCTATGCACTTAGCAATAGCAGGACGTAACTGTCCTGATGTTGCAAAGCAAGGCAGTGGCAGAGGAGGGACTAGAATCCAGAACTCCAAATGCCTCGTTCCGGGCTCTGGCCTTGAGACCATGACAAAATTCCTAGAATACAATTTTCAAAACCAAAGTTTTTCTGTTTTCCACTGGGCTGGGAACCTTTGGGTGATACTGTCAGCTGATAAACCAGAAGAACACATTTCTGTCTGAATACCACATGTCTAGAAACCCAGAAACATTCAGAATACACCATGAAAATTCCAAGTTTTGCTATTTGGGGGGGGTGTATCTGGGTTTCTTTGTTTTTGTTTGATTTTAACTTTTCATTTGAACTCCAGCAAGCTAGACAAGTTTAAAAATTTTAAATGAAATCCTGTGTTGCTGGCCTGGTCTCCTTTTTTTAATATGTGCACAGTAGACCTTTTATCTAAATAACATAAAATTAAATACACACAATGGTGAAATACGTACACATGCACATGGACAGGTTTAGACCATATTATTTCTTGAATGTCCAACACTCCAATTCAAGCCAATGCAGGAGGCTTTCTCCAATACACACCTTTTGTTACTAACTTCAGTGGAAACAGGATAGGATCTAGAATGGAGGATTTGCCAGAGGTTGGTAAAGAGGAGCTAAAAGGACATGTAACAAACAGGAGTGGGTATTGCTGCATAGGAAGTATGCTGTTTGGGAAAATTAAATCCCACCTTTCAGTGTATTGCGGCTGGAGAACTGATACATACCCCAAGGGAAGAAAAAGAAATGCAGACGACAGTAAAGGTTAGGCCAGCGAGATGGTGAACAGAACTGGCATTTGTAAGCGTCACTGGAAATAGGGAAGATCTGGAAAGAAATTAATAGCTACATCCACAATTCAGAAACGAGATGGAAACAATTCAAGAAACTAGGACTCTGCAAATGGGCTTTCAATTGTGAAGGAAACAGTGATGACAAACAGATGCACAGAGAAATAGACGCCATAGTCCAATAGAGGAAGTTTATTATTCATCACAGTAGTGCCTAGAGGACTCCAATTAGGACTGAGACTCCTTTGTAGTAGGCACTGTTCAGACATAGAGACATGGACCGTCCCTGCCCTACCAAGCGTGCAGTCTCATTCAAGACAAGACACATCAGTGGATAAACTACACAGTAGGAACAGCTGCAGGAGGGAGGAAAACAGCAGTAAGAGTGTGAGTTAATATAATATAAGCCAACTATATGCAGGGCTAGAGTGTTTTGAGTATTTGTTTGTTTAGTTTTCAATGTAAGATACACAGAAGGGTGAAAGCACAAATGTTAGATTCCCCGTGAGTAACAAATCTGTTTTGGGACCATTCATGATGAAATAACACACCGTGTTGAAATAGAGAAGATAAGCTAGGTTTAAAGAAATGGGTTGATACAATAACACAAAAGTCATCTGTTGTCTGCTGTGGGCAAGTAGGAGAAGGGATGAAATACCTGAGGGGAGACCTGAGAGGAAACCATTCAGGAGGGAGTGGAGTTACCACAAGCACCAGAGGAACAATCTGATATATCATGAAAAACGCAAAACAACAGTGGTCTTGGAGAATAGACCAGAGAGTGAGAGAGAGCTGGGAATGTATAAAAGACCGAAATGGAAAACCCTTCAGAACAATGCTTAGACAGCAGAAATAAATCAAATTCTGATCTAATCAAAAGGGAGCTGTAAGGGGGGATGAAGTTGTATTTAGAGCTGCAGTGGGGTAAAGGAGAGGGGCTGGGACAAGGAGACAAGGAAAGCGGAGGGTGAGGGTCTGGAATGAGAACCCTGGTATGGGAAGTGGGATGTGGAGCCTAGGGTTTGGCAGGAGACTGGGAATGGGGCAGCCTGGAAGAGACAAAGGCAGAAGGGTCTGTAACCACTCCCCTCAGGAGCCGAATAGAACATAGGATTCCTGAATATCAAGATTCTTCTCCTGTCGGCAACGAACTGTGCAATCCACTGGCAAAATGCGCACCTCGTCTCTTTCTAGTGGTTGACCCACATAGAGATGACAACCTACTGCTACCAGTTACTCTGTTAGCTCAAGTGGCCGAGGTCTGTGTGGTGGCTCCAAAGGTGGTGGCTTTTAACCCCTCTGTGTTGTTTATTATTAATCACAGTAGGATAAAATTTCTGTTGGGTTTTTTTTCAAGTTGTTTTTATAAAAGCCTAGGAAAGTATATACAAAACACTATGTTAAAAGAACATTATGTCGGCAAAGTCACACACTTGACATTTAAGAAATGTCAGAATTCAGGCAGAATAATGCCAATGAAAGATTCTCCTACCCTCAGCCAGCCACTTAGGTAAGCTTTACCTCAGCTTTTCACTGCTAGAACAGTGCAAAGCAGACTTCAACAGATCCAAATCCTGGTTTGTATTCTGAGCTAGGCCAAAATATATGGGTGATTAGATGAAGGGAACTTGGTTTGGTTTATCTGTACTATTGATAGGCCTGCTCGTTGTAGTAATTGAAATATCTTGTAAATATTGTTCCCTAATCCCAGCTGGGGTGACAATATCAATGGGTGTACCCGCGCATGCACAGACATGCATCTAAAGGAAGATGGTCTGGTGCCTCTTACAGTCCGCATGCCATTGTACTGCTACCCATCCCCGGACATGCAGCCAGATTCTTGGTATAGGAAAGAACTCTACTAATACCACATGGAATGGTGTCAAAGCAGCCTCTCTTATGTGTTTCAGAGTAGCAGCCATGTTAGTCTGTATCCGCAAAAAGAACAGGAGGACTTGTGGCACCTTAGAGACTAACAAATTTATTAGAGCATAAGCTTTCATGGACTACAGCATCCGAAGAAGTGGGCTGTAGTCCACGAAAGCTTATGCTCTAATAAATTTGTTAGTCTCTAAGGTGCCACAAGTACTCCCGTTCTCTTATGTGTGCAACTCATCCCAATACTCCTGGCTTGTGTGTCCTTCACTAAAATGGAGGTCTCAAAAATCACTATTCTTACAGGACTGATTGATTGCTAACCTGGTCTGGAGGGAACTGAACTAAACACGGTGCTCTGGCTCTCTGATGCATCAATTCATTGGACTCATCGCATGGCAGCTCAACAGAAGGACTTTAGCATGTTCTATCCCAGGGGTAGGTAACCTATGGCACGTGCGCCGAAGGCGGCACGCGAGCTGATTTTCAGTGGCAATCACACTGCCCGGTTCCTGGTCACCGGTCAGGGGGTTCTGCATTTTAATTTAATTTTAAATGAAGCTTCTTAAACATTTTAAAAACCTTATTTACTTTACATACAACAATAGTTTAGTTATATATTATAGACTTATAGAAAGAGACCTTCTAAAAACGTTCAAATGTATGACTGGTACGCGAAATCTTAAATTAGAGTGAATAAATGAAGGCTCGGCACCCCACTTCTGAAAGGTTGCTGACCCCTGTTCTATCCAATACCTGCATCGTCTTTCAGCTCCTCTGAGTGCAGCTCCTCGCTAAATGAGGTTGCATTTGTTGTTGCTGCTGTACTTTCCTGCTGCATCTCTTCTGAGGTAAGTGCCTGGCATACGGGGGATGAAGGGTCACTCTGCATTGATCTGGTGGCACCATCAGCAGCGCATGCTTTGCCTCCAGCATCTAAAACACCACATCACTTAATCTTAATTAAGTCATCAGCTGCAAAAGTGAAAACATCCTGCCATTCTCATTCATTAGCGTATGCACAGATAGCCTATCACTTATCCTGCAGCGTTCCTTGCAAGAGCTCACTTTGGCAGCATCTGTCATTTTCAGAGGTGCTGAGTGCCTGCAGCTCCCACTGACATCAGCAGGCCTTGTAGGTGCTCAGAACCTCTGAAGATCAGGCCACTGATATTTGGGTGCCTCGGTGTGCATTTAGGGGCTCCATTTTAGACACCCAACTTTCCAAATGTTGGGGCACAACTGAAATCCGAACCTCTCTTGACATAGGGCCAGATTCTGATACTCTCCAACTGAGGAGTGATGCCAATAATCCCATCAGCTGTAAGCATTCTGACACCTTTTTAGCTTCTTAAGTATTTTCCAACCCAGGGAACATTCCTCAGTGGGAATACAAACTATGCTGTCTCTCACTTCCCTGATCCTCTCTCAGCAATTACAGGCTCAACACCACCATTGCAAAATCAACCAATTACTCCTAGTTTGAGCCAGCTCTCTCCAATGATGTGTGTGTACACGGTCCACCTCTGACCAGATAACGTATATTTCTCAGTCCTAGACGCTCCTCATTAGAAGTGCATGACAAGGCTGTCTTCTCCTTTGTAATGATTTCATTACAAGTTTCTTAAACAGTGATTTAAAGGAGTTAAACGTTCACAGACCACTTTTTATTTTTTAATATGGAGACCATTTGCAGAGTCTGTTCCTGCTCATTTGAGTGAGGGTATCAGAAGTCAGCCTGCAAATGCTGCAGAGCTAATGCAATATTTTTATAGGCTGAGCTCATCCAATCTGCCTCATAATCACGTTTGGTGAAAAGTTACTGTTCTTAAAATAGCCCCTGCAGTAGCACAGTTGCTATGATACAAGGAAAGGGGGGGAAAAGTTCATTGCCTATGTTTCAGCTGATCGTGAAGCCAGCCTATACATAATCACTGGCATATTAACAGCTGTCTGCACTATTTGTAAGACAGAGCTTTTCTTCCAGGGCTATAAAACATTTTACATTTGATCAAATCTACGCTTCACAGCTAAAAGGGGAAAAACTCCATAAACGTTTCCCAGGAGCAGAATGGGCGGCTCTGCTGTGTAAGTGCCCTGTGTTCTCCAAGAGATCGCTGCTGCTTTGGCAAGCCACCAAATGCTGCACCACAACAATAAAGATACCGAGACAGAATGTTAGCTCCTTTAAATCACTGCCTAAGAAAACTGTAACAACTCATGAAATAAGCAGAAGCCAGCCCTGTCAATGACCTTCTAATGAGGAGTGTCTAGGACTGAGAACTATGAGGTCCCTGGTCAGAGGTGGACACCACATCCTCAGAGCCAGGGGCGGCTCCAGGCACCAGCGCACCAAGCGCGTGCCTGGGTCGGCAAGTCGCAGGGGGCGGCCTGCCGATCGCTGTGAGGATGGCAGGCAGGCAGCTTTCAGCGGCATGCCTGCGGGAGGTCTGCCAGTCCCGCGGCTTCGGCGGCAATTCGGCGGTGGGGACGCCGATGGTGCGGCACCGGCGGACCTCCTGCAGGCAAGCCGCCGAATTCGCGTTACTAGCGGATCGCCCGCAGGCGCGCCACCAAAAGCCGCCTGCCTGCCGTGCTTGGGGCGGCAAAAAACATATAGCCGCCCCTGCTCAGAGCACTGTAGAGATGTGGCCGGAGCTGGAAGGAAGTGCATCGATTTGCAGGGGTGATATTGACCCCATAGATTTTTGAGCGAGGGTGGGGGAAGAGGGTAACTTTATACCCACAGGTGAGGAAACACAAGAGAATCTACACCGTCAGAACGCCATGGAAAATGATCTCAGGAAGAAGCAATGCTCTTCCATGCTGGAGTAATCAGCCCACTACAGAGCAATGCAGTCAAGGAACAAACCTTATCATTAACTTGCTCCTGCCCTCTAGAAGCCCTGGAGTGCATGTGCATCTCCCAGTGATAAAGGAAAGCCTCAGAAGTGGCACAGGTCAGGCAGAGTTAACAGGAGACAGCAACCCATGGTTAATGAAAGTCACTGCATCATTTCCAGTAGTGCCCACTGGTGTCAACATGGGCTACACTGTCCCTAGCCCGTACTCAGCCACGCCGGGGAGGAAAGGGGAGTGAGGCTGTGCACGTTGTGGCACCAGCCATGGGATGGGGTGAGCAGGGGTTCCTTGCTGGCTATTTCCCTCTAAGCATAAGTGGGCCTTGGCTGTGGCCAGAAGTAGGAGGAGAGTAAACTGCCCTTTGAGAAGGCGGGTGGTAACTTACCATCCGTCCGCAAAGCGAGGCAGGCACAGGAGAGGAACTGCTCTGATGGATAGTTCCTCCCTGGGCTGCTCTTGAGTTGAAGCAGCTCCTGCTCTAGACCTTACCCAGAGCTGGGCCGAACGGCCCTGCTAGGGATGGTGCACGGTTTCTGCAGCCTGGTGTAGTGCAGTATGTGACTTAGCACTGTACCGATGGAGTGTGTCGCTGCTGCGGGAAAGATGTGAGGGCAGGTTAGCAGGTTTCTCAGACTTGATCTCCATCTCTCACTGTTTGGATTACTTTACTGATGTGAGCAGGTACCGGGATGGTACGCAAATACCTTTGTGAATCCCTCCCCAGATGTTCAGCAGGAGAGCAGAGTCCCAGAGTGAAACCCGGGATTTAGAGATTTACTGTGGTGTGTTTAGCACAATGCTGCCGCTCTGACAATTGCAGTTGATTGCAGTGAGTGTCCATTAAAAAAAGGATTGAATCTGAAAAGATTAGAATGCAACTGCCACAGCATTATCGTAGTCTGAGTAGGCTTCTCATCGGGTATTAAAAAAGATTCTGGGCAATTTTTAAGAGCAGTTAATAAACTGCATATGTTAATAAAGCCATAAAATAGCCTCTGAGATTCAAAACATCCATTGTGTTGGAAGGAAATAACATGGAGCATATTGTATTGCCCTTTGGTTGCCCATAACTCACTCTCCCGTCTAGACAGTTGTGTGGCATTGTAAATTTGCCTGATGGTTTTATAGGCTCCATGTAACTGTAACACAGAGAAATTAAAAAAAAAGGGGGGGAGGAGTGTGTGTGTGTAGGGGGGGAAAATACCCAGCCAGTCTATTTCCAACTGACCTTTAAAAACCCCATTCCCATTTGGGCAGTGTTTATTAAACTAGGCTTATCTGCTTCTTGCTAAAATGATTTTAATACATAGCCCCCATTCAACCAGGTCTCAGTGAAGTGAAAAGCTGATCTGATCCTACTGCTATTGACTTTGATGTGCTCTATATCACTTGTCTGTACTGCTCTCTTAAAAACCCATAACTTCCCGTGTCTTCAAATTCAGAGATCACTGAAAACCATGGAGACAAGCCCTGAGAAGTCTACTAGATATACATACACACATACATGTGTGAGTGTACACACATACATACACACACCCCTCATAGATTTCTCAGGGCTTGGCTATGCGGTGGGGTAATGCACTGCAAAGGTGTAATTTTGAAAGCGCACTAATGTGTTGCGCATTAATTGGTCAGTGTAAATCCTGCTGCTGCACTTTAATGAACTATATGAAAGTGCTCAGTACTCCTTGAAAGCGCACTAGGGAACCTTTCGTGCACACCTGTGGAGTCTACATGGAACAATTAATGTGCAATATGTTAGTGTGCTTTAGAAATAAATTATATAAATGGAGATATCCTATCTCCTTGAACTGGAAGGGACCTTGAAAGGTCATTGAGTCTAGCCTCCTGCCTTCACTAGCAGGACTAAGTACAGATTTTGCCCCAGATCCCTAAGTGGCCCTCTCAAGGATTGAGCTCACAACGCTGGGTTTAGGAGGCCAATACTCAAACCACTGAGCTATCCCTCTCCCCCTGTAAAGCACATTACCCCACCATGTAGAGAAGCCTTCAGACTTAGATTTATCTCTCTAGTAGTACCAATACGCTACCAGACCAAATCTTGGTCTAGAATAAAGAGCAAGAGTTCAATGAAAAACTCCTCATATTAAACAGCCAAAATTATGAAAAACTTCTATTTTAAAGTAAGTTGGCCATGTAGGTTTATAGCTTGTTCTTAAGAATCATACATATAGCTTTTCTGCAGTTATGACAGGTTTCTCTGTTTAAAATGCTCACTTTCTGTTCAGTTACTCTCCATCACAGCCTCATCAAGTGTCATTAGGAGAGTTATTTATAGATTTAGAATTTTGTTTTAAATGAGGCAATATAATTATTGCTCCTATTAGTTTCAATAAAATATTCCACCTCTCCAATTGGACTGACTCAGCCGGCCGCTCTTCCCTCATAACACCATCTGTTACAAAGTTCTCAGCCTCAAGGGGGAAAGGCCCCCCTTTTTTTTTTAAGCTATCTTTAGAAAAAAAATGGCTGTCAGAAGTTGGGTCTGTGATGCTGGGAACACACCAAACCTGGTAGAATGCTAAACTCTCTCAGGAACAGGTCTTTTGTTCATTTAGAAGCATCTGTTTGGGGGCCTTAGACGAGCAACATACAGAATTACAAACGTTCCTGCATATCTATGGCAAGTTATCTTGCATTTAATCATTGCTTCACACTTGTTTTGTATTCAGGTAAGCTTGTAAAAATAACAGTACTAAATGCCTCATTCCTCGGTAGGAATGAAGAACTTATATAATTAGAATACACCTTGTACTAAACTTGGTTTACCAGAAAGACAGCAGAAAATATGGATTAATATCACTCTGTGAGATCTGAATTCACGGATTGTACTTGCTAGCTTCATTACTGAATACTTCTGTACAGCTGAGTTCATATTCATATAAGCTTTACTGAGTTTCTTGGCAATCTGAGCACAAGGGCTTATGGCAATTGCACAAAATATGGTTGAATTCATTTCTTGTGTAAATCCCCTGACAGTGGAATGCCACCTAAGATGGAGTTACACCATAAACCACACTGGATATGTTGAGTGACACCAGGCATGAAACTGATCCAATGACTGTTCAAACTGGTCACTGTTTTTTTTCTGACTGTGGGTTCTTATCATTTCTTGCCATCACATGTGTCCAGCCCTCATGTAAAGGACAACAATAAAAAATGAAGACGGGGTTTACTTGCCTTGTTCCATCATCTCCAGAAGACCTTTCTTAATGAGTTCATCCCGACCTGGCCTTGCAGTAATCTTCTTCTCTAACACTGCAGAAAGTGATAGCATAACATAGAAAATCAGAGCAAACAATGGATGGAAGTAGACACATAAGACAACTCAATATGAAAGCTGCAACAGGTGGGTGCTCTCTAGTCCCACATGTAGTGAGCTGACCAGAGGAGAACTACACAGTTGGAGTTTTAGGGTCAAGTGTTGTTTGTGACTAGCTGGCCAGTTCAGTGTGTTTTCATTGCTAGAGCAGTGGTAATATTGCTAGCCAAGGTGTAGGATGCTGAAAAGATCAAAGCTTCCAAAAGGGGTTTGAACAATCATGTTCAGATCCAAAGTCCAAGAGTGTTGCAGACCGGGTCTTTGATTGGACTCATTACACATAGGTGCCAGCTGTCTGGTTTTCAGTCTAAACTTTCCCCAAATTTGGGAGATGTTCAGGTCCTGGTTTGGGTTCAGACCTCCCTGTACAAAGGCAGTAGGAAAAAAAAAAAAGTTAATGTGTGTGACTGATATGCAGGGGCAAGACAATGAAACCATCCCCACCAAGCTTTCTTGCCCACTAACCCTTGTGTGCCTCTCTTGAACCATGTATTTTGTATTATTTGTTGACTATATTATTGCACCTGACTGATCTTCATCCACAAGGCGGAGGCCTTTATGCGCCCTCCTTGCTTAGGAATTTGTCTAGTAAATCACCAGCTAATTCCATTCACAGAATGAAAAAAGGGGGTTTCCAATCTCTCTCTTCCATTTTCCTATATCTCTAACTACCTTCCATTCTGTGAATCAGCCCCTTCTATGGATCAGAGGAATTTGCCAAGTTTAAGAGAGGAGTGGATCTGATTTAACTCAGTGTTTCCTTTTCTAGATTTATCAGAGAAATGCAGCTGCATGGTGTTGAGAATGGTGGCAATATAACTGTGTTCTCTCTCCTGATAACACTTTAGCTTCCACGGTCAGGGGCAAGTCCTGCACTCATGCTCTTTGGCAGAAAAAGAAGAGCCCTCATGCAATGGAACTGGAATGGTTCTGAGTACACAGTTTGGGAAGAGGGATGCTGGGAGCCCACACAGGGAGCGTGCAACATTTCACACCAGGGATTCATGCTCCCGACTCCCCAGAGAAGAGGATCCCTGTGTTTTAGAGTAGAAAGCTATTTCAGGGGATGAATCAAAGGCTGGCAAATGGATTCAAGGCTAACAAGATGCAGCAGTCATTCCTACCAAGGAGCAGGGATGCACAACATGTGGTAGGTACTATACTCTCGATGGCAAGTATGGAGCAGCCTTGCAGAGTGTGTTCCTTCTCACATGATCCCCACAGAACCCATGTGCCCAGCCAGTTTGCATCAGCCCACGCACAGGTACAAGGAATCACTCCTTAGAATCTCAGGAAAAGACAAGTGACTCTTGTTTCTGAGTGCTGTACCCTGCGGATGTCTTCAGAGATTTGAAAGAGTAGACACTCTCCCTCACACTGTGGTCTGTTGGGCATATTTTTAACACGGTGGCTGACGTTTTCAGGAAGGAATGTTTACATTCTGTAGAGTGTTTTGGTTAAGAGTCGAGCCCTACCAGTCAGAGTAGCTCCCTCTTGTCGTTTTCCATAATGTCAGCGTGACCCCCCCATCTCCCCCCCAAAAAAGGTAGAACAATACATGGAGTCGTGTTTCTAGCAACTGTTCTCATGCACAGAAAGTCTCCAAGGAGTGAAATGATGACTGCAAACTTCATTTAAGTTTGCACGTTACAGAGAAGACACCCAGTTGTAGTTTGACTGCCACTGAATTTACTGAATTAGTTGTATCAAGAATTGCTAGGATTCATTTCTATGCCCTATTGGTAATAAACTAAAGGTGTCTGGGTCAAAAGATGATCTTGGTGTTTTTGCTTTGGCTGAAACAGGAAAACTGTGTTTTCTCTTTCTGATCATAACATTCATTTTCCATTATATCTGTCACTGGTGACTAATACAGTTGAATAATATGCTATGTTTAGACTTCCTGATAAATTCCCTGCCCAAAAACAATAATTTAAAAATATGTTTTTAAATACAATATACATGTACAAAAATCCATGTTTAGAAAATTGAAAAAATAACCACCAGCAACCAGAAACCTCAATTATGTGGTGTATGGCTACCATCAAGATGCAAAGCTTTGGGAGATGTCACTAAGCTATAGGAAGTAGGGCTGGTCATATACTATTACTCAGAGTCATTATTTAATGCATTTTAATATTTTTAAGTAATTTATCTGAGTAATCCATTTTTCTCAGTATTTTACCTAGTGTTCTTGTTTTTATTATTGAATTCTGAAAGCAAGGGGCCAAATTAATACCACCATATAGCCACAGAGCTGTCGCAGTGTAAGCTTCCTCACAATGTCCCTCTGATGTGCATTAACCCTACGCTGGAGAATGTATCTCTTGGAAGTACTTGAGCTCATGTTAGTCCATCACCTCTCTGCTAAGTGCCAACACCGGGATCAGTTATGAAGTTGTGGACCTGGATTGATACCATTGACTGACTTATTTCACAAAGGCCACTAAAAGCCCATCAGCTGGTAATTACTTTGAGACACATCTGACGAGGGGCTAATTCCAAGTACTCATGGAAGGTTCTCTTTCTGGGGATTTTAGGTAGATGGGAAGGAATAGTAATGAAATCCCTTCTGCACTTGGCTTTACCAGAAGGGCCAGAGTTTGATACCCTCACTCATTTTCAGTAGCACCTAACTCCACGAGTGGTCCTCTGACTTCAATATCAAAGGTACTATTCAACATAAGGTATCACGGTCCGGCCTTTAAATTAGCAGCCCCTGCTCATGCTGCGGCATCTTCGTCCCTTACAAAGATCAGTGAAGGGCAGAAGCGGGGCGGTGAGACGGTGGACAGCCTGATCAATCAAGTTTGGGATTTTGCTCTTTGCTGACTGGATTGGTAGAAATCCTGTGGCCAAGAGGTCAAATCATAATGGTTCCTTCTGACCTTAAAATGTCTGACTCTATGACAGGCCAGATTCTTACACTTAGAAACAGCGTATCAATAACCTGCCCTACTTCAGCAACCTCTGCTCATTTTTCTTCACAGGGTGGACTTTGCCTTGCACTGAATCAAGCTGTTGCTCTTCCCATACCTGCTGATGTTTGCTTTAGTTTCTCGTTTTTCTTTTTCCTCCACTTCCATGGTTTGAAGATCCTGCCCAATGTTGCCAGCTTGCTGTTCCTTCTCACAGGCGGAGTTCTAATCCCTGAGACCAGATATTCAGAATGCATTGCAGGGGACTGCTCCATCTCATCTGAGAGGCAAAAACAGAACAAAGCTGCTGGTTAAAAGAAAATAAGACCCAGTGTTTCAGAAGAGGCTTAGTAAGGCGGGGGGAAGTATGGTGGTCATTCCAGCTAAAAGAGCATTCGGTTTAGTCACCAAGCAACGTAGTGCAAGACAGGGAAATGAAGTCATTGGAGTCCTTAAAATAGGGGCACCAGAGCCACGCATGCTGAGCAGGGTATGTGCCAGCATAGCTTTTTGTACTGCAGGGGGGATCTTTCTTGGCTTTGTATCTCACCCATCATCACTGACTCCAAGCACCTGATATCTGAGTGACTCTCTTGCAGCCCCCTTCAAGGAGTTCATCAGGGGCTAGTTCCATGGAGTTTATGAGCTCCGGTGGAGGAGATGTACTGAATTTGTGCATCCCCAGTCTGCCCTGGCTATGCTCCCATCTTGGCCAGTGATGCTCACTTTTTGGCGTGATTCCCTAAAGCCCCCCCCCGCCCAGGGGAGGTGTTGGCCTCATAACTCCCCTTCCCTCCACAACAGACTATCTCATGCTTCCTCAATGAGAGCATCCTCTGCCAGGCTCTTACTCCAACAAAAGCACCTGCTTGAGAGTGGGGGAGGCTGTAGCTTTAAATGTTATGTTGGACTTGGGAGCTCACTTTCTGCCTTGGCCTATGAAGGGATCAAACTGGAAGTGAAGTGAAAGGAAGGAGCCTCGTGCTAGCAAACCACAAGAATTGTTAGTCACCGGCTGAATTAGTGAGTAAGGATGGCCCAAAGGGTGGGACACTACCCCGTAACACGAGACAGAGATTCAGTTTCCTGCTCTGTCACATGTTTCCAGTGTGAGATTGGGCAAGTGACTTTCTCTCTGTGCTTGTTACCCCTGCAGATGATAGTACTTCTCTGCCTCACATGGCGGATTGTGTGGAATAAGTGCTCAAATGCTAGTGTAATGAGGGCCACATAAGTACCCGAGGTTGGTAGACCATAATAAGTGCTGCAACAACACCACCTAACACTTACACAGCTCTTTCCAGCTTTAAAGTGGTTTATAAAAAATGATTAATTTACACCACGCCTGTGTGGTAGATGAGTGTTAGTTCCATTCTACCAGTGCGGAAATCGAGGCACAGAAAGGTTAAAAGAGACATTTTTACAAGTGACCATTGATTTTTGGGTGCCCAACATGAACCACCTTGGGACTGACTTTCAGAGGTGCTGAGCAACGGCAGCTCCTAATGACTTCAGCAGACACGCTGGATATGCAGCACTTTTGTGTGAATCAGGCCTACGTGGTCTCAAGTTAAGCACCTAAAACCATTGGCCATTTTGGAATAATTAGGTCTAAGAGGCGGCTTGCTGAAAGTCAGAGAGGGAGTAAGGATACGTCCAGACTACCTGCCATATCGGCGGGTAGTGATCGATTTATTGGGGATCGATATATCACGTCTCGTTAAGACACAATATATCGATCCCTGAACGTGCTCCCCGTCGACTCCTGAACTCCACCGGAGCGAACGGTGGTAGCGGAGTTGATAGGGGAGCCACAGCCGTCGATCCCGCGCTGTGAGGATCCCAGGTAAATCGATCTAAGATACTTCGACTTCAGCTGCGCTATTCACGTAGCTGAAGTTGCGTATCTTAGATCGATCCCTCTCCAGTGTAGACCAACCCTTAGTGACAGAGCTAGGATGAGCTCCCAGGAGGGGACTTCCTGGTTCCCAATTCTGTGCTGAAACCACAGGGAGGGACTGTCTTTATGCTCTGTGTTTGTACAGTGCCTAGTACAATGGGATGCTGGCCCATGAGTGGTGTTCCTAGGTGCTATGCTAATGCAAATCAATAATTAATTAATAAGATACTCTCCTGAAAATGAACTGTCCTCACATAACTACTATAGCACACATCTGTTTGTATGAACTGGCTCAGATTTTTACGTATGCGGATAGATTGTTTGGCATGTAGTACTTAAGCAAAACCGTGAACAGCTATTACACTGATACGTTCCTTAAGGAAATTGGGGAAGATGGGAAAATTCTAAGGCATTTCATCCAGCAAAACCACAGGAGCACACAGATAATGCTTCAGGTGGGCAACTGGTTCAGATATTTTCAATATTTTGTCTTCACATGACTGTTTGTTTTGTTTATAGCCAAGCTTCGCATGGAACAATAAAGATTGAATAATGACAGGCTTCTGCCAGCCATTACCATGAAAGATGATAGCACAGCTCCATAAACAAGGATATTGATGACATTGTTGAGATATGTATTTGGACACCAATATACTAATTCCCAAGAGTGATGCTTTTATCCGTCACCCAGCCATGTCATGAGAGTGCAAATTATAAGACGATTTGCATATCTTTTTCAACAATCCATTGCAATTTAAATGACAGTGTGGAACAATGAGTATATGAACATTTCTGAGCCATTGGTCTCTGGAATAATAAAATGACAATAATTTGCTTTGTGAATAGTGGAGAAGAAAACTAAATATGGTATTTTAATGTTTTTTTTTTTTTTTTTTTTTTAAAGTTGACAGGGTGCAAATACATAAAGCTCAGTGTAAAGATGGGGATTTCCAAGGAAACAGGCAATAATTTTGAAAAAAATATTCAACACAGTAGGGGGAAGAACTCATTCTTCTTTTTCATTTAATTTTGAAAATACTGGTATTAAATATTGATATTGCCGATGAACTTTAAACAAAGAAGTTAAATACTTTGTCACATTAGTTAGCAGAACTGAACAATGGATGTTAAGACAATTTTTCTTCTGTGTCGTATAAGCACATGAAATAAAGAAACTGCTAAAACGCTCAAAATTGCTACATGAGTATGGGCACAATTTGTTCACCTGCCATTAAGGGAGGTTGAGGAGATAGAGTGCTAATTGCACTATTTGACCCAAAGGACTCAGTTTGTGATTCACCTTGTAACTCAGGAGTCATGTTCTTGGAGCATGATCAGTGCCACCTGAAACATAGTTACATCATAGAGTGAAAATGTAATGGCAAGTAAAATCAGGAGAAAAGAAAAAATATAAAAAGCTACTTGACGGAAGCTTTCTCATCTTCCTCTGTTAAATGGGTTTTCCAGTTTACCACTGCATTGAATTAACACCCTTATTCATCTAGCAGATCAGAAGCAAATGAAATGTTTCTAATAAATAACAGGACTTTTCTCTGTTCCACTATGGAATGTCCCACACCTTGAGATATTAATTTCTTGTTTCCTTCTTGTTCATTGGGCAAATGTGGTCTACCACTTTTGTGATCACTGGAAGACTGATGAGTCTTTGAGAAAAGAAGACTTCAACTATGTTAAGTGCTGTTACAAAGAGGATAATGATCAATTGTTCTCCATGTTCACTGAAGGTAGGACAAGAAGCAATTGGCTTAATCTGAAACAAGAGAGATTTGGTTAGATATTAGGAAAAACTTTCCAACTATAAGGAGTTAAAGATGGGAATGCATTACCAAAGGAAATTAATAGGCAGCAGATTTAAAACACCCAAAAGGAAGTATTTCTTCACACAACGCACAGTCAACCTGTGGAACTCTATGCCAGAGGATGTTGTGAAGGCCAACACTATAACAGGGTTCAAAAAAGAACTAGATAAATTCATGGAGGATAGGTCCATCAATGGCTATTAGCCAGAACGGGCAAGGAAGGCTAGCCTTTGTTTGCCAGAAGCTGGGAATGAGCAACAGAGGATGGATCACTTGATGATTACATGTTCTGTTCATTCCTTCTGGGGCACCTGGCATTGGCCACTGTCGGAAGACAGGACACTGGACTAGATGGACCTTTGGTCTGACCCAGTATGGCCATTCTTATGTTGTCTAGACAAGATAGACAGGAAGTATATGCTGAGTGAAGACCAGGAAACAGCAATGAGGCGTAGCACCTGAGGGGAACCGCAGCATGGCAACCTTTTAACTGCCACCAGAATGCAGGAATCTCATGGGCTGTTTTTTTTCCCAATTATATAGCTGAAAATAAGAAGTATGATGAAAATGAAGCTGTGAGGCATTGCAACTTTTCCTTGTTATCAAGCCAGCAATGATAACCGAAAATGACACACAGTGGGTCTGCTATTATGATGATTTTAAAGCTATAACAAATGCAGCAGAAAATGGCATTTAGCCCTTCCTCGTGACAGCTATTGTAATGGGAATGGGAATGTGAACGTTTACAAAATTAGCCCTTCTCCTTCCTAAGGCTGCAAATCAGATCCTCAGTGGTAGAATGGAAGCTACTGAGGGGGTCAGGGCAATCTCCAACCAGCTATCCCTGTGCTTGCCTACACTCTTATGCACCGCTGCTTGAGCAATTCCCATTGTCCTGGGAGTTTTTCAAGCATGTAAGTGGAGATTAGATGAGCCAGCTGATTTTAGAGGATGTCTGGGCAGGTTGCTGACCCCACTGCATTTCATTCAGGATTTAGACATCTGCAAAGTAGTGTAAGCATCACCCACATGTTTCATTGACCACCTCTAGCATAACATCACTGAAGCATCTTTGTCTGAAACCAGGAAATCAAGGCAAGCCTAGGAAATAAACCTCATCCCAAATTCGGCGCTCTCTAGCAATGTTTACTTACTCCCTTGGGATTGTCTTCAAAGCCGACAGCAGAGTTGTTTACAAAGACTGTCAGAAAGGGGAACCAGTCGCTATTAGGAGTCGTGCAGTTGATGGTGTTCCTCCAAAGTTGTTTTGCAATGTCCCTATTTACTCTTGCCTGTTACTCTTGGGCTTTTTAATTAATGGTAGCCAGAAGGAACAGTTCCAGTGTTCAGACCCCACTTATATTTCTCTAATGAAGAAGCAGGAGGTGAGTCTAGCAAGGAAGGAAAAGAAGAGGTGTTTTATGTTTTGACAAAGTGTTAAGCTTGGATGGGGTAATGAGGCATCCACTCTACAACCTTGAGGTCTCCAAAGGGTACTGAATTGAGTTAACTTGATAATTATGTCTTATTGCCTGGTTCTTAGCTTTGCACTGCACATGGGGTGAGTTTCAGTTCATTTTAGTTTTGAAGAATAATTAGAAGAAATAAGTATGCTTAGTATGGGGAGTAAAAGCAAAGTTATTGACCATAGTTATATAGAGGGCTGCTGTCAGAAAACAGTTGGCCCTGGGAAAAGCAAAGGTGCGGTGGTGAAATGGAATTGGGGAGCTTGGTCCAAAAAGGGGCAGGAGATGAGAACTGATGAGCAACAGAAGCAAGAGAACGACAAACTGAGACTGGGAAGTCTGTACTGTGAGCTTGATTTTGCTTTGGATTTGAGGAAATGTTGACAACGCAGGGAGGGCAGAGAGTTAACTCCATTGTTTATTTAATTTTATGTGAAAATGTAGCAGCCCCTAGGAAGCCATTCCAGCTGACATAATTTAGAGCAGCCTTGAGACTGCTCAAAATTATGCTGGGGTTGCACTGGAGCCTGCCTGTTTACCAGGAATGGGGGGTATAAAGGTGTCATCTTCCTCCAGCCCCTCAGGTCCTGTACTGGGCACAGCTTGGCCAGACTCAAGATTTAGTCCTTAAATTTAAGTTAAAACATCTGGAAATATGGACACAGAGGATGAAGGCTGGAAAGGGAAGACTAATTTTAGGGCGGGTAAGACCAATCCTCCACTGCAGACTTTGGTATGTCTTCTAACTTTATTGATCTAAATATTTGTAACCAGGCACATACAGTTCTAAGGAAACTGATTTAATTGCCTAATATTTGCTTACTGTATGCAGTTCTCAGATTTGGCACTGTCCGACTGAGAAGGAGAAAAATTAAAATGGAATCAATGTAAGACAGATGTCCTGAAGTCATAAATATCAAGGGAATGGTCTTCCTGGCAATAAGAACCATGTGAAAGCCCTCAGAGCTCTTCACCTTTACTCAAATCATTTTTTCTTTTTTATGGGTTGGCTATTTGGGAGATAAGAAGACTACCACACAGAATGTAAGCAGTTCCCACATGCTTCAGCGACTACTGAAGTAGCACGCACACCTAAATATCAGCCAGATCCTGCAGCCAGCAAGCTGCCCGGGCTTGCCAACTCTCCAACCATTTTCTGAAGCATTCAGCACATTTTTGGATCTGCAGTTAATATTTTAATTATGTTAAATATAATGTGATTATTTCTCTTTTTTTGAGTCTGATTGCCTGGGGCTGGTCTGCACGATTATGTAAAAGATGCACAGGAAATGTAAACAACTGGAAGCCAGATCAGATTCTCATAATCAGGGAAGGTGACCATGAGCAACAGCTTGAAGTGCACTCCAGTGAAGAAGGACATGAGAGAACCTTTACACAAGGGCAGGTAAGCACAAGCTTAGCCCATAGCAGGGACTTAACACAGGTAGGGCTGGTTGCTGTTCTGCAAGTCACAACTAGACAGTCAAATCTGCACCCCTCCACCTAGAGACATCTGTCAGTTTGTCTGTGGCCAGCATATGGCCCTTTGACACCATTCCCAGAAGCAATGGTCCCAACAGTGGTACTTCTGGATTCTGGAAATGATACCCTTGCACCAGAAACATGGACTGGAGAAGGCTGTTATGATTTGATTTCCAGAACTCTGTTAATGAAGGTACCACATCCCGTAACCAGGAATGGTTACAAATGAACACTGTTGCTGCTTGGACTGTTCGGTGGTTATCCCACCAGTAAACTTTCACACCTTGCACTGTCATTTATCCTTTATAGGTGTGGTAGATAGTGAGCATGCTTGCGAGGAAAATAGACATTTCCAGACTAGATTGGGCCAATCGTCATCTCAGGCCAGTATCCTGTCCAGGCCAGTGGCCTGTTCCAAATGCTTCAGGGGAAGGTGCAAAAATGGACAGTTAAGTACAGTAGAGATTGGGTCTCTGTTAATCAGCCTGCCCTTCCTACATGTTCAGTCAGTTCAGGCCAGTGGCAGCAGTCTGATATCCAGGATATTTCAACTCAAAGCCATGGACGGGATTCTGAAGTGACCAGTGGTGTCCCAGAATAAACCAGGCAAGAGGGGAGAGAGCCATTTTGAAGGAAAAAGCTTCTAATGAGAGATCAGATCAGAAAAATTATGTTAGCTGAATTAAGAGAGAACTGCCGGGGCCTGATATTCCAGAGGTGCTCTGTACCTGCAGTTCCGCTTGACTTCAGCTGGAGCTGGAGGTTCTCAACACCTCTACAACTCAGATCCAATAGAATAGGTCCCCCCCCCTTGTCTTATTCCTTTGTTATTTAAAATCTTGTTGGCTGGGGTTGAAGCAAATCATTCCTGCCAATCCCCAGTCCTGTGGGATTTCCTGGTGAGATGTCCATGTGCTCTGCTTGGGGGACCTCCCCCGAGAGAGAGAGAGAGAGGTGGGGACTGGCTATTTCCCAACATAAACATCCTGCAGATTTTATTGTCTCAGGTGTTAACTATGTTGTGAGAGTGTCTGGATTCTGCGGGTTGGCTCTTACATTTTTGGATTTTTCCTGCTGAGCCAAAGAGACTATAGTTTGATGCCCAGACTGCTGATTACAGCAACTGCTGTAATTCACAGTGTGGGATCTGTATGGCTGTTAAGCACATCAGGAACCAGAGCTGAGTTATGCGACCCTTGCTGCAGAGAGCCCTTGGAAGTACAGTTGTGAATATTCAAAGTGGACACAGGGAAGTCACCCTGTGGCGTTTATGCAATTGCCAAGGGGTCTAGAGTCTATCAACTTGTTGGGCATTTAGGTAACTTCCATTAATGATAAGCAGAGTCATGCCTGAACATTTCTCTTCTGCATCACTGCGAGAGGAACCCCTGAAAAGCTGCAACCTGAAAGCAGTGGGAAAATAACGCAGCAGACACACTGCAGGCAAATTTGTGAGGCAAGGCATGCTCTGCTTGCTGATGAATCGGTTTGTAATGCAGCTCTGGGGCTTCTCTCCTTTATTGTCATTGCATCTGTCTTTGCACCTCAGCCACAGAGTTAATAATGGAAGAGGAGAGTCCCTCTGAAATGAGCTGACCCTTTGGCCAAAGACGCTGTGGGAAGAATTGTAATGACCTTTAGGCTTCTGATACAGACATAACTTTCCATTGTTACTGGTAGGATCCTCTTCATCAGTGTTGAAGTCTCAGTGTCTAACTAGAAATAATGCTAAGGAGGACTTGCCCTGTCTCAGGGCAAACTGGGCCTGCAAAGGGTTAATGTCCACAGATGACTATGAATGGTGCTTGAATCGGGTGTTCAAGAGTCATATGAGAGCAGCCTAGAAGTGGTACAATTATAAGAGGAGTTGCTTCCCCACCAGTGAGAATGACTTGTAGGGGGCAGGGAATGCTGGGAAGTGATCTGGGTGTGGGTGAGGACTGTGCTTGGCTGCGGGAGAGAATGAGAGAAGGAACCTATGAACTTAACTTGGTGTTCCAGGAACAGGAAGGACTAAGCCTGCAGGGCTGAAAGGTTGCACAAATTTTGAACCCTGCTGACCAGGGGAGGAAATATTTGTGCCTGGGACAGCCAAGTAAACTATTTGTTTTCTGTTCCAATTAACCAGCCTCCCAACCAGGAAATCTTATTTGTAGGTCTGATTGTAAATTTTCCAGAAACTGTAGGTGGTCAGAAAATGCTGATCGGTCAAAAGCAAAATGTTGTGCAGAAATGTTAATTTTGAGGACTTTTTATTTGGGGGGGGGGAGGGGAATGGAACAGAATGTTATGGTAAATAATCTGTTTCGCCCTTTTTGGAATGGAATGTTTGTGTTCTTTTTCACAATGACCTTTTGTTTCAAATTTTTTTTATTGTATAACATTCCAAAGGTCAAAATTGGAATTAAACACTTTGATTTTATCAAAATGAACCATTCTGAGTGATCCAAAACCTGGAATAATTTTTGGATTTTGTTTGGTAGACAATTTCAGTTTTGTTTTGTTTTCTGTTTTGTTTCAGAATAGGAACCATGTTTCAAAATGGTAGAAATTTCCTATGAAGGACAAAATCCAGTTCCTGCCCAACTGTGCTTATTTGCAGCATGTGGAGTGTGTATAATACGTTGTTGAATAAGATGGTAAACTGAGGCCTGGGTAATCAGATGCTGGGATGAGTAGGCTGATGCTCTAACACCCCATTTGGCACATCAGAAAAATATTCAAAGTAGGGAACAGCAGATAGCTGCATCAAGATCAAAGTCAGACATGGACTACGTCTTAAATTTTGTCATATCAGTGGGCAGGGTATATGTGTTGGCCGACAGGTAGGTGTAAGTGGTTCTCCTATTCTGTTGCTGCTTCCATTTAAGGTATCCTCTGTTCAAGATTTCCCATCTCAGACTCTCTCTTACCCCAGAGCTCAGCATCTTTAAAATAATAATATTAATAAAAACAGACCAACTGTGGGCCAGATTCATGCCTGGGGTAAACTGTCCATTCACGGCGTTACCTCAGGGATGAGTCTGGCCTAGCAAATCTATGCGTCCTTCAATTTCATGGAGGTACATGAAGGTGGGGGAAAAAGCCTTAAGAAGAGTGGCTGAATGACAGTGGAGAACTGATGCTTCCATGAACATCGTGCACAAAATAGCCCTCTGCCCCCAATCAGAACAAGCTTCATCTCTGGCAACACCACCTGACTCCCACCCTTGCTGCCTGGGTGCTGCTCAGTCTAACATTTCACACCTCCCTTTAGGTAAGTGCTACTAGTTACCAGGACTCCTTGCCTTGCTACTTGTTACCAGGTCTCCTGAGTAAAGCTGGGTGAAATATTTTCAACAAACAGTTGATTTATCAAACAAACGCAGGTTTGGCTGACCTGAAACTATTTGCGAATTTGATATTCATTTGCCAAATCATTCTGACCAAAAAACATTTCTTGGGCCTGGGTCACCTTTCTGAAAATGACTGGGACGGGAGCTGCCCTTGACTTTGCCCCGTGGTTAGGGCACTCACCTGGGAGATCGGAGACCCAAGTTCAGTTGCCCCTCTGCCTGATGTAGTAGGAGAGTGCCCTAACCCACTGCTCTATGGGGCAGTCTAGCACAGGGCACTCTCAATCTCTCCCATTAAACTTGGGTCTC
Source organism: Trachemys scripta elegans (assembly GCF_013100865.1). Lineage (NCBI taxonomy): Eukaryota > Metazoa > Chordata > Testudines > Emydidae > Trachemys > Trachemys scripta. Next base: position 10,016,171 of record NC_048309.1, read on the forward strand.
CCATATGTTGAGTAAATGTCCTAACCAACGGGCTGAAAGTTATAAGGGAGGTGACAACAGTAGCGCCTCCTCCTCCTGCAGCCATTTTCTTTGCTTTATTTTAAAATTGCCCAGAACTAGAAATCAAATGGGTAATTTCAGGTTGAATAAAACATTTTGTTTAAGCCAAAAGGAAGTTTTTGTCAACTTTTAAGATTTGCCAAAAAAATTTTTTGGAATTTTCAGTTTTGGTTCTTGTGGAATGTTCCCCTCCCTCCCCCCCTTGAACTCCCAGAAAAAGGGGAAAAAAACCAAAACCACCAAACAACCTGATTTTCTTATTTGCCCAGCTCTACTTCTGAGGTGGGGCTACCAAACCTATCTTAGACCAAAATCTAATTTTTCCACCCATCCCTATTTGAAAATTTCCACCCATCTTTACGAAATTAAGGATTTCTTCCTTATTTTTATTTTTGAACTGAAGGAGAGGGGAAAAAACCCTGTGGCTGACGGGAAGGGGCTGGTCTTGTCAGGAAAGTTTATTTCCATTCTGTCATGCTGAGCTTCCCTTCAAAGTATTTGAATTTCAGAAACGGCTTTAGCTGAAATAATGAAGGAACAGATTACTCTCATCAAAGAAAAGAGAATATGTGAGTGGTGACTCAAGCTAAATCTCTGTGACATAAATATACTGTATATATTTGAGGCTTGTGATTTCTTTCAGAAAACGTTACTCCAGGACACCTTAACAGCATTATTTTAGTAGGAGCAGAGGTGCAAAGAAATTAATCGGGAACCTTTCATGCCTTTTGGATCAACGTGTCAAGTCCCAGTAACACTTATTATCATTTATAATGCATGGTCTGACACTAGTGGTTCATTAACAAAATAAGTTTTACAAAGTTTGTGTAAAGCAGGAGTACTCGATAGGCAGACTGTGGGCCAAACCTGGATCACCAGATGCTTTTGAAAGGACCCCAAAATCTTTTTTATTTACTTATTGTCATTATTGTTTTTAGTATTTTCTCTGGAGTCTGGACCCTGGCTATACCTTGAGCAAGAAATTTTTGACAGAAAATAATTGATTACCTCTGGTGTAAAGGAATCCAAAATGTGGTTTCCTCTCCTTTACATGGAGAAGAAGGAAACCTACTGACAGTAAGAAAATAAAACCACTGAAGGATCATTATATAATCAAGGCTAATTCAGTTATCTCCACCTGTGCAATGCTTTGTTTTGACAAGTAAAGCATGACAGGTGAAGCATTCACATGTACTGCACCACCCAGCAAGAATCTGGCCAGCCAGAGCTGTGGTTCCCAGGAGAAAAAAACAAATAGCTCAACAGGCTAGCATGGCCTGCTGCTCCCCGCACACCCACCTTGTGGAATAGAGGATGGGAGAATACACTGTGGGACAACCACTGCCAGCTCCTCCCCCCAGCCCTATGCGGTTTCCCCAAGGAGGACTCCATGCCACACAGGCATTGCAGACTCTGTGCGTAGCTTCCCCTCAAAAACCTGTCCTCCTGGTGCTCCACGGCTAAGCACTTGAGCTTAGGACTAATTGCCATAATGCACTATCACCCTGTTTGTACCAGGAACAATTACTTGGATACCGTTATTACAAAAATAAATAAATAAAACAGAGGTTGGGGAATGTTGCCAAAGAAGCTTTCTTAATGCCAGGGCCTACATTGCGTGGTTCAGTTCCCTTCCCTCCCAGTTTAACAGCCTGTGATCACTGGCCTTCCTAGGGATGAACAAAGTGGAGCAGATGACGGTGTGCTATGGGAGACTGGGTATTGTAATAGCTGTACTGGCATAGCCAGCAGTAGTCAGGCACCAATGCTGTTGGAATGATGCATGTATGGCCCCATGAGGGAATTTGCAGCCCCTCAGCAGCTCTCCTTTCTTACTGGGGGTATGTCTACACTGCAATTAGACGCCCACAGCTGGCCCGTGCCACCCTACTCATGCTCGCAGGGCTCAGGCTGTGGGGCTGTTTTATTGAGGTGCACGCATTCTGGCTGAGGCTGCAGCCCCAGCGCTGGGATCTCGCCCCTCCTGCCTGAGCCTGGATGTCTACCCTGCAATTAAACAGCCCCACAGCCCAAGCCGCGTGAGCCCCAGTCAGCTTGCATGGGCCAGCCATGGAATTGTAATTGCAGTATATACATACCCTGTGTTACCTTCATAAAGGGTCTCTCCAAACTACTGCAGAGATGTTTCTTCATGATACCACGTGCATCTTACAGAAGAGACATCACATTAAAGAAATGGGTGACCTTTAATCTAAGAGTCCCACGCTCAATAGCAAATTGGGAGTGGAGTTGTTATTAAAATGATTTTTGTCTTTTTTTCCTTGAAAAAAGGAACAAAATTCATCACCCAGAAACCCATCTGTCTAGTGTTGCCTTTCTCATTCTGCCAATGGGAACCAATGTCTGCCAGACATATGGTCAGCTCTCAATTTTATATTCAGTCCAAACCTGTAATCAGAAGGATAACCAAGGACCTCTCTTCTGTGCAATTTTGTGCGCATGCACTTTACGGCATAATTCCCTTCTTTTCTCAATGCCCTATTTGTGCTGCACCATTTCACCATTCCGCTATTGCTGCGTCTGCTATAAAAATTTGCCTGCCTGCTGGAAGTCAAAATCGCCTATCCTTATTCTCTACTCTGCTGGCCTCTCCTGCGCCACAACTCCCCTGCCTCTGTTGCCAATTTATATCCATAAATGGACATAAATCAAGCATCTTTGGTGCAAAATTTAGATCTAATGTCTTCTTAGAGGACACCAGGCCTTGGAGATAGTGGAAATATTTGAGTGCAAACATAAGACAGAAGATAAAATAGAGCGGTGATTGAAAAAGATGCATGAAAATGGATCTAATAGACCAATTTGACTCTCCTTCTAGTGGGGATGCACCCATCTAATCTAGAATAGAATGTGACCCTTTGTGGGTGTACTGAGGTGCTGGGTCCCTTCAAGGACCAGAGCCAGTGAGCCCTGTTCCAATTAGCCCTAGCTGCCACACCTGGGATGGGTGTGGGGTTTAATCAGTAGAACCAGCTGGGGATGGAGTCGCTGATTCCCCTGTAAAGAGCAGCTGGGGTATGGAGGAAGAGAACCAGCGTGAAGCTGGAGTGAGAGAGCTTAGTGGAACCTTGCCAAGGCAGGGAATGGCTGCTGGAAGCAAGTGGACTCCAGCAGAGAACCTGTAGGTATGAGAGAAAAAGTTCCAGAGAGGGAAGACCTGGGAGCTCTTAGCAAGAAAGACAGGGAGTACGGACTTGATGGAGATTTGAGAACTTTCTTTTGAGAATGAGTTTATTATTTAAAGAAATCCAGCCCCGAAGAGGAGAGGGCTTCATTGAGAGCCCTGAAAAGTGGAGAACTGAGGCAGACCACCTGCAGTGATCTCAGGCCACAAAGGAGTGCTTAGAAGGTGGCTGATCCCTTCACAGTGGGCCTCTGATACCCCTGCATTTGGTTGTATGTAAACCCTGCTGAAATCCTTCCTGTTAGGACCAATTCCTCCACTTGAATAAAGACCCTTACTTGAGGGCCTGCCTTAAATAGACTGTATAACCCTCTGTGTACAGAATAAGATGGGCATGCATGGAAAATACTTCCAGAAGTGAGGCAATTTAAAAATGGTTGATTTGTTAGGTTGCCCTATCACGTCAAGTCTGAGAGTGTTTGTTTTCTGAAACAGCAATTAAAATAATCTTCAGAAATGCTCTTCAGGACTCAGTAGACAGTCATGATGGCCCACTGCTCTCCTCCTAACCCTCCTTTTCCCCTCTTTCCTTCCCTCCTCCCAAAAAAGGGAGAGAGAATAGAGTATCTCAGACAGTGCACGGTTCCAAAGGGGTTGCGGTAATACTCAGCTGTCACATCTCATGATAAAGTTCACAGTTTCTACTCTTTAGCTTGGCAGTATCTTGAGGCTCAGATCAGCTTGAAAGCACTAGTCTAATTGAATTGTAATATCCCTAAGTATAACACTGACCTGACTATGTTCAAATATGAATGAGAATTCCTGGTGGCCCATATTCTGAAAATGGAGATTCCAAGACCAATCTTTTGGCTGCTGTTGCCAAAATCCATGCACATCTGTGAAATGTTTTCATAGATCCTAAGGCACTAAGGTGCTTTTGAACATTTCAACCCCTGATGACTGAGGTTAGAACAACTTGCAAGTGCCTATCAGTTTATTGTGCTAATTATTGCTTTTGAATCAAAAATGCGCAGTGTGTTTCTTATGGGAATGGTAGGGACCCCTCAAACACAAAGAATGAGAACATAAAATATTCACAAAATATTAAGCTATGTAAAATGTTTCTCATGCAGGTTTCACAACCACTACACAAGAGAGTGCTTGTGCTTCTTTTACAATTAGTGGGAAGAAACAACTACATAGCTATAATCCTGGTCCTGCAGTGAAGATAAAATGCTACTCGCCTTACAAGGAAATGATAAATTAACAAGAGGAGAATGGCAAAGTTCTGTAATCATTAGCTTCCATGTCCATCAGCCAAGCAGAGAGAACTGCCAAGAAAGTAACTGCTCTTGAGAAAGATGTTGAGAAAGATGAAGAGCTGGTGGCTAATTTTCCAGCTACTGAACAGCTCTTACCTGAACATACTAGGAAGCAGGAAAAGAGACAGTAATACAGACTGATTCTGTCTATCAAGGGAAATTTTACTGGGATGGTCTGTACACAATTCCACTTCTCCAGTCCCAGCCCAAGGAAAGAGTTTCATCCCTGGATGTCAAACATTGTTTTTAAACCAATGCTTCCCTTAGATGCCTAGCTGTGGCACACACTACCATAACTTCATCTGGAAATGCATATAAGCAGTCTCTTTCTAGGCCAGCATGATTACTGCTCTGATGGCAGCTGAGTCTCAGTGATTCTCTACCCTGACACTGAATGGTTTGTTTCTTTTCTGAAAGTCAAGGAAAAAAGATTATTATAATGGTGGGGGAGGGGGAGAAAGAGAGACCCTTTTCCCCAAAAGTAAACGTAGAATCCCTATCATTTTTGCTCAGCTCTATCTTGAATTCCACTTATTTAACTAGCTGAAAATAACAGTGATTTATCAAGCAGAAGAGGAAAAACCTTTAAATTACAGAGCTTTCTTCGGGCCAATATTTTGAACATTGTCATTTTTGTTGTGCTGGGGAAAACCTGTACCATCCGCATGGTGGATAACAGACCAGTTTTAACATCAGCAGGGAATGATGATGCAATATTTTAGAAAAGGAAGCCCAATTGCTGCGTATTACAGGAAGATTTTCCTTATTGAATGCCTTTCTCCACATAGGCCTCAATTCAGAAAAGCACTTAAACCCATAGTTAACTTTTAAACATGTGCTTAAATCCCCATGACCTGCTTAAGCCCTCTTGCTGAATAGGGATGCTTTCCAGAATAAAGAATGAGAAGTACTTGTGGCACCTTAGGCTACATCTACACTACAGGGGGGAGTCGATTTAAGATACGCAAATTCAGCTACGTGAATAGCGTAGCTGAATTCAACATATCGCAGCTGACTTACCCCGCTGTGAGGACCGCGGCAAAATCGACCTCCGCGGCTTCCTGTCGACGGTGCTTACTCCCACCTCCGCTGGTGGAGTAAGAGCGTCGATTAGGGGATTGATTGTTGCGTCCCAACGGGACGCGATAAATCGATCCCCGAGAGGTCGATTTCTACCCGCCGATTCAGGCGGGTAGTGTAGACCTAGCCTTAGAAACTAACACATTTATTTGGGCGTAAGCTTTCGTGGGCTAAATCCCACTTCATTGGATGTATGCAGTGGGTTTTAGCCCACAAAAGCTTATGCCCAAATAAATTTGTTAGTCTCTAAGGTGCCACAAGTAATCCTCGTTCTTTTTGCTGATACAGACTAACACAGCTACCACTCTGAAATTTTTCCAGAATAAGAGACCTTTGTCTGTCTATAGTTCTAGCACAATTTGAAGGCCACATGAGAATAGCATGTAGCAAGTCTACTGAAAAGGGTCATTCAAAATGACATTGATTCCTTAGGACTTCACATAGTTAAGTTTGCTAAAATATTATTGGCTTTAAATTTTGCCATTCCAGGTCATCTAACTGGAAACAAAGGTGCGAAATGAATTACTTGTCAATGCATGGCGATGAAATAGATTGCCATTTAGCACTTTATTTACAAGCCAATGTAAGGCCTTGTATTAAGTATTGTTGATTTTGTGAAATGGGGGGCAGGGGAGTGAGGGGGAGTCTGACAAAATGCATTTAGCTTCCTCTCTTTTTGGCTTTGATCCTGCATTGAGCATTGTGAGAATGGTGCACCTAAACAAAGCCCTATTGACTTTTATTTGGAGTCTTTCCCTCAGGAGTTTGTTGCAAGATGAGGGCCTTAGTTGTTATTAATTTCTCGCTTCATAAAACATCATCAGCGTTTTTTGTTCAACAATTATCAACAATTTAAGGCAAATCAGCAAACTCATCAGTGACTATTACTGTGGTACTCTGTATTTTTAAAAGATTACGTTTAAAATAAATGGGAAAAAGTTTTTTTAAAAACATTTAATATTCACGTTATTTTTTTAGGAGAAATCCTCTTTTGGGGCTAGTTAAGTTATGTGTTTGATGTCTAGCAATATGTGAACTGCTGCAAAGAACACATCATATTTCAAGAATCCTGTAATGAATAGTTCTAAATCCAGTGTAGAATGCTGGTTAGGAACCGGCAAAAACCAGCATCCTTTATTCTGTAGATGTTTGTGATCAAGTAAAAACAGTAGCAGTTGCTTAACCACTTGATTGTAAAATTATGTTGACAGTATTACAAATGCTGATGTGTATGACATAAGTCTATAGTCCTAGCCAAAACAAGGTGCCAGTTAACTAACCTTAAATAAAGAGTTCAAGTATTGAAGACATTCGCTTGTTTCCCCCTGTGTTTGCAATGGGAAATAGAACCTGCAGTATTCAGGGTGAGGTTATTATAACTGCAAATACTTATTCTGTTATCGAAAGCAACTGGTGAGTTTTGACGAGTCACCAGTGTCGCTACTGTACTTATATCACATGAAACTCCAAGGAGGAGAGAGCATGTCTAACCAATAAAAGCTTTCAGTCCAATCTCCTTTGTGTGATTTTAAATGGTTTTCATTGCTGCTTGGAATGAACATAAACAAATTTCAATTTTGCTGCACAACCAAGCAGGCGAATTTATGGAAGGAAAGTTAAATACAGCAACAAAGCAAAGTGCCTCTGGGGCACTCTCTGCTCCCTGGCACAAACATCATCTCCTTTCCTGTCCACTAAGGGAATGAGACTAACGACGAGCTCTCTGCTTTTGTGAAGGCTCCAGCCGTGTACCCAGATGGCACGCGGCACACAGAGTCCATTGACTGTAATGGTGCGGGGTCGTCAGTACGTCAGCTTCTCTTGATGAACCTGTGTTTGAGCAACTTCCATACAGTGTTTTTTTGTCACATTTACCAGCCCTTGTTTGCATATATCTGAGGCTTTCTTACATGGGAATTGTAACCTTGTCTCAATTTTTCCCTACCCAGAGTCCTCTGCTTCTTAGACAAACCAAGAAGACCCCTCAGTAAATTTATCCATGCTTCAACTTGGTGCCACCACGGAGGTCTTAAATCTTCCCTACCATCCTCAAGGGTAAGTGAGGGTAACTGAGACTCCCTTCCGAGCGCCTCAGTGCCAGTCCTTAACGTCTCAGTGGGGGTTGCTAAGAGCAATGCAAAAAGTTCTGTTGACCCGCCTGGGACCAGAATATAGGGTGACCATATGTCCCAATATTTGGGGCTTTTTTTTATATGGGATCCTATTACCCCCCCATCCTGTCCCGATTTTTCACACTTGCTATCTGGTCACCCTACCTGAATGCTCTCGGCCAAATTCTGCTGTCAGTTACATTCGTTATAGGGAGACAGTAATAAACATATGTAACCGTCAGTGAGGGTTCTACCAAAGCACATAGACGCTAAACCTGGCAGTAAATCTTGATTGTCTTCCATCAGAAACACAGAGAAACCCATGAAAACAAACCCCGATGTTGGTATGTCACGGCTGATTTTTCCAGACTGCTTTGCAGCAGTATATTAGGGCACCTGGACATGAAAGTCAAATTTGGTCCCGGTGTCTCCGCACCACTTGCCCCTCTGGGGGGGTGAAAGGCCAGTACTAGGAACTGAACTTATGGCTCCCATGTGTCAGTAAACAGTGCTAGTATTTAAACTGTGGTTGCTACTGTTATGTGCTATTTGTACTGCGCTAGCACTCAGGGCCTCAGCCCCACAGTGTTAGGCATTGTACAAATGTATAAGAAAAATATGGGCGCTGCCCCAGGTAGCTTACAGTTGTAAAATAAAAGCTACCTCAGCGCTAAGCAAAACAAAGGACATACACAGTAGCGTCAGCCAGCAAAGCATACCTCAGGAAGAAGGTACCTCGGGGTCTCAGGACTCAATCTTTCTCCCATTTAAGTCCATGGCAAAACTCCTATTCACTTACATGTTGCAAGCTCAGACCCTCAGACACTGCCTGTGCTGAGAATCACACAGGTAACTAGATAGATGGTTGTACTAGATGAATGTAATCTGAGTTAACACTGACATAGGAGAACAGATACATCAGACGTTCTGTTCCATACCCCTTAAAAAATACATTTTAGAACTACCTTTTAGAATAGGGTGACCAGATGTCCCGATTTTAGTGGGACAGTCCCAATTTTTGGGTCTTTTTCTTATATAGGCTCCTATTACCCACCACCCCCTGTCCCAATTTTTCACACTTGCTGTCTGGTCACCCTATCTTAGAACTACCATAAATAGAATGCTCTACCTAATTTAACTTCAGAATCTGAGGACATTTCTCTGACTGTCCTTGTGTGCCAATTAAGAATATCCGTAGAGCAGGGATAATGACTTTGGTTATGTTTTTGCACTGATACAAGCCTGTCAACACTTAAGAAACAATGAGTAATTATAATAATAATAAAAATGACAGCGATGAGAATACCAGCTGTGCATTGATTTGGGAGCAAATACAGAAACAGTAATAAATACATGCACTCCTCAGTGACATTATGGAAAACAGTGGAGAGGAGACAAATGGAAATAAATCGTGATCTCCTTCCATCAGAAACATATAAAGAGCTCCATGGGATAGGCGCAGCGGCTGGCTCATGCTCATGAAAGCAGACCACTTCGTGGGTACTTCGCCGCTGATTTTTTTCCAAAGGGCTTTGAAGAGGTATAATTATTTTCAAAAGCCTTAAGGAAGCTGCACATCAAAGAAAATATGGAAGAAACAATATACTTTGATAAAGCTAACCAGACATATAGGATTTTATGCTGGGGTCTTGCAGTGTTTTAAAACAAAGCATAGCAGCGCATTTTGTGTTCCATTTCAGGATTCAAATGGAGTCATGGACAACATGAAAGGCTGCATATTAAATAATAATGTTCTTTAAATGATAATCCCATAAGAGAAATTACTCTATTTGTTAATTTTGTTCAAGTAAAATCTATTTCAAAGGTTGAATTCTGGTGGAGGGAAGGGGAGTCCTTATTAAAATCAACCCTCTCTACCCCTCCCCCACCACAATTAGGTTGAATATTGCAGATTCACATGCCTCTAGCAATGACTTCTCGCTTCCAAAACACTAGACATATCCTTCCAGCATCTTGTAATAATAAAGTCAGCTCTGTATGTCCTAACAAGCTATTTTGCATGCCCATTAGCAATACAGATGCCTGAGAAGTCAAATCTGAAATGCAGGTATTTCCCTCTAATGATGATTACAAGTAATAGAAACATTAATTTCCATTGAGTGGGCCCTGAGCCAAGCAGACAGACCACTGGGGATGCAGTATTACTAATTTATTAGCCTGGTGCTACAAAGCATTGCATCCTAATTCAATTTTTAAAACCCCCTCATTCAACTGTACATACACATTAAAATTTCACAGAAATTGATATGTTCTTGTCCCAGTGTCCTCTGCTACTTCTATATGTTAAGCTTATCCTGACATAAGCATATTTTTAGAGGTCTTGAAATGAACCATTTATTTAAAAAATGCTATAAGTTGAAACCTTAAGCAGGGAGTTAAATTTAATTTTTAATGTGTCTCTTTTCAAAATTATTATTTTAATAATTTTAAATGTATAAGATTGCAATACAAACACACACACAAATGTGCTCTCTCTCTCTCTCAAAGCCAAATGTTCATCTGGGCTCCAATAAGATGCCTATATTATTTGGGGATGCATCTATTTCTATTGGCAAGTCTCAGTGTTCAGGAGTGAGCCTGTTTTTAGAGGTCTTCTGAATGTTTGCCCTCATCATAAGCAATAACGTCTTTGGGACCTGTGGGTTCTAATCCTGAGTGTGGGGGGGAAGAAAACGTCAAATTATATGATCGAGGAATCCATAGTTTATCTCTGGGCTGGTATCGATTTAGTCTGATATTGGGCGTGTCACTTGAATCTACAGGTGGTTTATATCCTAATTTGAATTGTTGATAATACTTAGCCTACCTCACAGAGGTGCTTTAAGTTTAAAATTACTGATGTTCATACAGTGTTTTGAGATCCTTTGCGAAAAGGTGTTATAGAATTGCAAAGTATTAATTATTATATCATTTTTAGACATCCTTTTACATCTGAATTATTGTTTGAAGTTTGGTTGTGCAGCCCTCCATGATCGTGGAAATTTTAGTATCCTAGGACTTATCCAATAGTTGAGGTGCAAAATGCTTGCCCAATTGTGTACCTAATTTGCGCAGACTATTATCATGATTGCAAATATAAAGCATGCACAATTTGCATGAAAAATGTGTGCATTCAATCACAGGGTTTACACTGGAAATTACAAATAAAATTGCAAAAGCTTTTTGCACATACTTTTGTGTACCTAAAGTGTTTGAAAAGTTTATCTATACTATTTCTACCTAGATCGGGGTAGGCAACCTATGGCATGTGTACCAAAGGTGGCACGTGAGCTGATTTTCAGTGGCACTCACACTGCCAGGGTCCTGGCCACCGATCCAGGGGGCTCTGCATTTTAATTTAATTTTAAATGAAGCTTCTTAAACATTTTAAAAACCTTATTTACTTTACATACAACAATAGTTTACTTATATATTATAGACTTATAGAAAGAGACCTTAAAAAAGTTAAAATGTGTTACTGGCACGCGAAACCTTAAATTAGAGCGAATAAATGAAGACTCGGCACACCACTTCGAAAAGGTTGCCGACCTCTCTAGACACTCAGTTTCCCCCAAAAAACTATTGGGATTAGATTTTCAAGGGATAGTGCAGTGAATGGATGCACCTGCAAAAATTCACATGCACCTGTTATACCTGGGAAACTCTGCAGTTGTGTGTGCAGACAGTGATTTGATTAGACTAACTGGGCAATAGTGTACACAAATATGGATTTTTATTACTATGGTGGATACCTGGGCATGTGCTGCCATCTCGTTTGGAAATTTGGCCTTAAACTAAAGTACAAGTACAGGGTTGCCAAAGGTAAAAGGAGATAGCAAATAAAAGTATTCAAAGTATGTACAGTATCTCCAGAGCTGAATTAAAATGGAAATTATTAATGCTGAGAAATGTCTTCCTTTATATTCCAAATGCCTGCTAATTACCAGCAACAGTAAAGGTTAATTAAACTAGGATTACAGCTGAAAAACAAAAGGCAAGCAACAAAGTGCAGCTCAAATATTTCCAGACAAAAAGTAACGCAAATTAATAAAAAGAAAAGAATTCAGCAGGAAAGCGCAAAAAAAAAAATCCCAGACAAAATACTTCTCTAAATACAGCACCTACACACACTATTGAAGTAGTAATCTGGTCAGGTACTTCATGGAGGTTGATTGACTTTTACATGTAAAAATCTTTTGCTACAGAAGATCTCCTGTTCAGCCTAACATGCTTCCTCCCTATCATGTCTGGCTGCTAACGCAATTGGCAGCACTGAGAGCACAAGTCAACAACATCCAGCATAGAAGCAGTGAGAAGGAACAAATTGCCGCTCCATCTGTGAGACTCCCTGAAGGCAACCTCAGAAGTTCACCGCCACCACTGCAAGAAGCCCCACTGCTTACATAATACCAGCTCATAAAAAGTATTCTAATGTTATTCTCCCCAGTGAATGCACACAATGCATTCTTCTGTTAATGTCCGCATGTACCTCACATTTCCCTCTGTAATATTTAACTGATCTGTTTTTCTATAGTTACCCCATTCAGGGTGAGCTCACAGGGAACACAATAGTTGTATTGGATTGACTCATATTGGATTGAGTCAATTCTATTGACCCGTGCAATAACATTAAACTGGCCCTTTTCCTAGATTATGGTCAATGCACATAGGTAATTTAGCAAAAAAATAAGAGCTTAGGCCTGATTCTAGGGTGACCAGATGAGAGGAAGAAAATATCGGGAGGTTGTGGAATTTACACCAGCTGTCTAGTGCCCTAATGAGCCGCTCTAGTACCCACAGATCAGCCTATGGATGGTGTAGGAGATGCTCTGGCAGCTTTGTGCCATCCAAGGATTTCCAGTTGCTGCAGGAATCATCCAGCAGCTCTAAGGCAGCTTTGTGGTGGTGGGTGGGCAGTATAAAGCATTTGGGAGAATTGGGCCCTTATTGCATCTGAAACACAATACGTACAGACACTGTGGGGTTTTGGAATTCTCTTGCCCATTAAAATCCTGCCCTGTATGTTATGGCTCAGCTGGTAAGAATACGTCAGTCCCAGAGTTGTGGGCTTTAATCTATAATGCAATAGTATGTAAAATTCAGGGAGCTTCAGCAATATTGAAGGTCCTATCCTATGTGTTTGCAGCTTGCTGGTGACAGTGGCTGTACAAAAGGCTTGAAAGATAAAAAAAGAAAAAAGAAAAAGAACAATATGTCCTTTCAACAATAATACTATGTTAAGAGAAGGGTTCTATTATCTTTTGGATGAATATATAACTTCCATTAACATTAGTGACAGCTGAGTGTCTATGTTAGGTGAGAAGAAACTCAAAGCTTTTAAAAAAGCAAACACTTCCCATCCAGGACAGTTGTTTCGTTACTTCCAAATAGCTCATGGTTTTCATCCAAAAGGTCAAGTTTGGGGAAAGAAGCATCTAATAATTTTTTTCTATGGCATCTCACTTTCATCAGTAGGAATATTGGGGCTGTTTCTGTTTTTTCCTTCTCTTAGGGTTTTTCTTTGACTGAAAAAGAGATGACTATATCTCAAAGAAAACTTACATTTTAAGAGGCCAGAGAACACACATTGAATTTCTATCCCAATAGGAAGGTGTTTTATCAAACAGATGTGAAGGCAAGTAGATTCTTGTCCCTTTTAGACCTACCATGACTCCATTGAGAAGTCTCTCAGTGTCTCATGTAAGGGGGCTGGGCAAGGGGGGGAGCAGGGCAGGGAGGGAAATGGGTGTGGAATACTTCGAGCATGTCTGACCCAAAGGATGTAATTTTAAGTTCTTTAAAAAGAAGGTGAAGCAGAAAAACTGTTCCCCCCCCCCTTCCTTTCTCTCTCTCTCTCTCTCTTTCTCATTTTCCTTTCGACTGTCAGATTTAAGCTGCGCTCTTGCTCTTTGCATGAGTCATTAAGAGCTGGAAACAAAAGACCCCCTCAATATCCATAATAGATGCTTTCTAATGAAGAACACTATGAATGTTCTGTACATACAGAAAAAGCTACTAACCCTTTCCCCACCCTTCCAATGATGGTGCATATAGCATAAAATAGTAAGAAGCTACACAGCACCAGTAACCTGAAATGAGAACTAGGAGAGGGTGTGCTATTAAAATGATAATATTGGACAGGTAACAACTGATTACTTACTAAAGTAACTAAAGCTAAAATAGTCAGGATTTATACTGCCACTGCGTCCTTAGCTTCATTCCATTGCGTCTAGGCATTTGTAGAGACTTCAGAACTGTAGTAATTTTACGTATCATGGCATATGTGCTTATTTGTCTTAAGCATCATTTGGGCCTGATCTTGTGAGGTGCATGTGAGTGACCTCAAATTCTGAAGCCTTTAGTGCCTTGCAAGGTTGTGCCTGAGGTTAATAGATGGTATTTCAAGTTAAGGTTTAAATGCTGTCCCTAACTCAACCCCAGTGATTTGTTGTTGCAGCATAAATGGTATATAAAATCACTTGCTGTTTGGAGCTGCCTACAGTACAGTACGTAGGGATGGTAGGGCAGGTTCAGGGCAGAGTCCCATCCTTCGTTCTCAGTGTCCTGGCTTTGTTCACTACAAACCAAGCCCCAGGCATTTCAGTTTAAGTCTAGACTGAAGAGAGTATGAATCCAGGCCAAGGGTTTCATGCAACAATGGTAGGAATAAAAACAAGGTCAACTTAGTCAAACATGAGATAAGCTGAGTTCACAGACAGGTCAAATAGATACATATGGCAAATACAGGAATAAAAAAATGTCGTGAGACCATAACCAAGAGGGAAAATATATCAAATATCACTCACTTTTGTCCGCTGGCTACGCTGTACCTACAGGCATGCATTGCTATGCCTCACATTGTTCTGTATTAATCACGGGTTAAGGAAACTAGATTTTTGTTGTCATCTCAAGCTTACCTCCTTCTCGCATGAAGTTTCTGCCCCAAGTGCATGTAGATATGGTCACACAGAAGGTCTATAGTAAAGCAAAAAACGGAATCCAGAGCCTCCCAAGTCCAGGCTAGTGCCCTACCCATCCTTCTCCTATGCAAGTATGCAGATTTTCACTCCTATTACAGCCTTTGCTACCTCCCATACTTCACTCACTTGCAGATCTGAATAGCCAACTCCTACCCACAGTCTTCTGTCTGCTCAGAAGTGTTTATTGAGCCTTTGGGCCATGAAAGCCTGACTTTAATCAAGACTATGTAGGAAAGTCCTTTCTTTAAAGAAAGCATTTAGATATTACAAGCGTTCAGAATTGGTTTATCACATTGGGTAACGAAGCAGAGTTAAAACTACCATATGCTGCCTTGACATTGCCCATTCATTGCAATAAATGACTGAATTGGCTGTGACCACAGAACAAAACCATGTTTTACATCTCTGATTTTAAGTGAAGCAGCATATAAAGCTCTTTGCTACTTGGAAGATCCTCTTAGTGTTTTACATAAGAGGATAACAAAGTTTATTTGGAAAATGCAGGGAAGCTTGAGGCATCCCTTTTTCTTTTTCCTGAACCCAGAGTGCAGTTAAATATTAGACTGATAAGATCAAGACCCAGTGGTTCAAGGGAAATGCAGTTGGTCAAATTCTGCTCCGTTCTCTGTTATTGCCATATAATGAGGAGGTCTATTGGGGTTTCACCTTTGTACCTGATGTCAAAATTTGGCCCAGGCTGTTTCCAGTTGACTGCACTGGATAACCCAAATGCCTCCCAACCACCATCAAGCCTCCCATGTGATCTATATAAATCTGTCACAACTAAACAGAGCTTGCTCCAAAGTACCAGAGAGGAACTGACACATATGTCCAGACTGTTTGAAAACAACATTTATTTTAGGTCATTTCATATAGTTTTGTGTATGATACTTGCTTTCTGTATCTCACACAGAAGGGAAGGAAGAAAGAAAGAATTCTCCCTATCAATTCAATATTACATGCAACTCTGAAGGCAGGCTCTATCCCCTTGACAATAAAGTAATATGGAATATTCAAGGGAGACAAAAATAGATGTAATTTCTCATTCTTTTCATGTGCTGAAACTATCTTGTAATTTTATTAATAGCAGGGCCTGTCTCTATGGAAAAGCTCTTCTTCTGGTGATCTTTCCTTTTGTTTAAAGCAGTTTACAATAGGATGGATTGAAAAAATAAAAAATATAAGCCTGATATTTGCCTATTTGAATTGCCTTTTGAATTGCTATATTATTCTGTGGGACTAAAATAAATGTGTTCATTTCAGTAGCAAATGATCTCAATAAATGGATAGCCCTGAACATGCAGCAATGCCAGGTGATTCACAGCACAAGGAAGTGTGCTTTTGGGAGTGATTCTCAGCAGGAAAATGAGAAAAGATGTTGCTAAGTCTTAGGAAATGCTGCAAACAAACAAGTTTATGAGGGATTCCACATTGTTCTCATTCAAGAAGAAATAAGCAGTTGAAGAATAAACAAAATATAAGGGAAATTTATAGGGCACTAAGGAAAAAAGAGATTACAGATTGCAAGAAGTCAACTTCCGTGCAGGTCTCCCAAGTTCTAGACTAGTACCCTAATCACTGATGTCCTATTTAAACTGATGGGGATTGAGAGGAGTTACTGTCTGATGTCCAGTGTGATATACATTGTTTATCTTGGTCTACCAATTTCACACCTCTTAGGAACGTCTGCAGGAAGACTGAAGACTGAATGGGACCATGGATACTGAGTAACACTGTCACCACTAATCAGCGTCATTTTAGGTCAGGGTCAAGGACCTCTGACGAGAAGCATGAGGAAGCTTGTACTGCTGCATTATTAGTGGAGGAAGCGGGTGTCCATTTCTGTTTCTAACTTAACCTTGTTTCTTCTGCCACAAATTTGTTTGTGGGGATGTGGAACGCAACTTGAGTTGGGGGAATTATAGGTTCACCCAATTTCCCCCCTCCCCTTTTTTATAGCTTCCCTTTAAAACCAACAAGTGATGATAAAAAATGCCAACGGGGCAGCATTGATAACACTGGTGTTCATTCAGCTACAGAAATGGACACCTCCTTCCTCCACTAATGACACTGGAGTGCAAGCTTCCCCATGCCTCTTGTCACTGGTCCTTGATCCCGATCTAACGAGACCATGCTTAGTGGTGACAGTGTTATTCAGTCTCCATGGGCCCATTCAGTCTTTGGTCTTCCCGCAGAGGTTCCTAAGGGGTATGAATTGGTAGTAGCTATGATTATATTTTATGTGATGCGGACACTAGCCTAAGATGAACAATTTATATCACACCGGACATCAGTTTAAATAGGACACCAGTCACCTGAGCTATGATGCTATATTCAATTGACATGGGCTGAAGGTCAATGATTGTACACATTGACTATATGTTTCATGTGCAGTTTGGCTATTTCATCTGTGTAATTCATATGGCACATGTATTCCTGATGGAAGTTTCTTGTAGTTCATGGTTTTTTTTAAATATGTGTAAGTCACCGAAACATCTGATTCACAATAAAACCAGGTAATTCCCACGGAAACCCAGATCAGGCTCTCGTAGCTCAAACCCATTTGTGTGTCATGGTCTAGTTATTTGATTCTTTGTTTTATTTATACCTATCTCATAGAGCTGGAAGGGACCCTGAAAGGTTATTGAGTCCAGCCCCCTGCTTTCATTAGGAGGACCAGGTACTGATTTTGCCCCAGATCCCTAAATGGCCCCCTCGAGCATTGAGCTCATAACACTGGGTTTAAGCACACCAATGCTCAAACCATTGAACTATCCCTCCCCCACAAGGGAAAGGTCACTTGGAAGTTATAAATACAAACAAATTAGAAAGCCACAAAGGGACAGATTCTGCCCCACTCTGCGACCCCTCCATACCACTGCAGAAACCCCTTGTCATAAGGGGGAGCAGGGGCTTCTCTGCATAATGTACAGGATTACAGGAATGGCTGTAATCACAGGTCCTGGCCTAGAGGGCATGATGGGGCTGGGAAGGGGGAGTGATGGTGTTTTGACTGTAGCTACCTGAGAGATCATCTCCGCTCTGTGACCAAGACATTCAATAACAACTACTTTCCAAGTATCAGAGGGGTAGCCGTGTTAGTCTGGATCTGTAAAAAACAACGAAGAGTCCTGTGGCACCTTATAGACTAAAAGGTGCCACAGGACTCTGTTGCTAACCAGGGCCGGTGCAAGGACGTTTTGCACCCTAGGCGAAACTTCCACCTTGCACCCCCGCCCCAGCCCTGCGGCAGCCCCCCCCACCATGGCAGATCCTCCCCCCAGGAGCCGTGCAGCAGCTCCCCACCCCAGCTCACCTCTGCTCCGCCCCCTCCCCCAGCACGCCACCCAGGGCCGGCTCTAGGATTTTTGCTGTCCCAAGCGAAAACAATTTTGGCCGCCCCCCCCCTTTTTTTTCTTACCCCACCCCCGGCCCCGCCTCAACTCCGCCCCTTCCCCAAATCCCCAGCCCTGCCTCCTCCCCCAAGGCTCTCAAGCCTAGGAGGAAGGGAGGGAGAGGGAGAAGCAGCGCGTGCGCCGCGGCCACTCAGGGTCTCCCCCTCCCTCCCAGGCTCTCAAACCCGGGAGGGAGGGGGAGATCCCGAGCGGCGGCGTGCGAATCAGCTGTTTCGCGCGCCGCGGCCGCTCAGGATCTCCCCCTCCCTCCCGGGTTTGAGAGCCTGGGAGGGAGGGCGAGCAGCGGCGCGCGAGCGCCAGCAGCGGAGGTGAGTTAGGGCAGCCGGGGCACATTTTTAGGGGCGGCATGGCCCGCGCCAGAATGCCGCCCCTAAAAATGTGACGCCCCAAGCACCAGCTTGTTTTGCTGGTGCCTAGAGCCGGCCCTGACGCCACCCCCGCTCTAATTCTCCTCCCCTCCCAGGCTTGAGGTGCCAAACAGCTGATTGACGCTGCAAGCCTGGGAGGCGGGAGAAGTGGAGCGGCGACCGCGCGCTCGCGGAGGGGGCGTAGGAACGCTGTAAAAAAAATTGGGGGCACCGCTTTTTGGCGCCCCCAAATCTTGGCACCCTAGGCAACTGCCGAGTTTGCCTAAATGGTAGCACCGGCCTTGTTGCTAACTACTTTCCACTGGAACAAAAAGCTATTCACCCACTGGGAGAGGTTCAAGAACACTCAAGACAATGTTTGCAGGAGCTGAACCTAAGCTATGTAACTCCAGGCTGCAAGATGTAAGGGTGACCATGGACTGGCCCACTTTCATACCACAATGTGAAACTCATTTTTTCACATTCACATTTCTCAGTTTCTTTGCACGTGTGCGCACAAACATGCACACACATCAATAAACAAAAAGCCTATGAATAAATCAAGCTTTTTCTCCTACAGGCTGGGAAAGAAGACAGGAAGAATTTGTTATTTGTATTTTTATGCACTTGGGAGGTGCCCCAATGCCATGGTGATGGGCCATATAAGAAGATAGATGGATATGTATTAGATAACACCAGTCTCATGTCTACCAGATTCCAGTGCGTGCAGCTCAGTACATCTGTTAGACTATCTCATTCCTGCCTGCTTAGTCATGCGTAGCTTGCTGGTGTTCCAGAAGTCCTTCAGGTCTGTAATAAATGAGAGGGAACATCCAGGGTCAGCTGATACTCTGACAGGTTGTTTTCTTTCTATGGCTGTATTTTCAGTCTCCTAGATGTCCGTTTAGAGACATTTTAAGCAGTTATGAAAGTCACCTTGCATGACATATTATCCTATCTCTGAGCAAGTGATATGCCTGCCCTACTCCAAAACACAGTCAACATGTGCGGCACAAGGCCACCCCTATTTAGGTTTGTACATAGGGATTTAGGAACTTTGGGCACCTCAGTTTGAAAATCTTGACCTCAAACAATATTAATATGTGTTGGCTTTGTCTTTCCCCTAATGCTATTCCAGAATATTTGAGAGAGAGAAACAGAGAAGTAGGTGCTATTCTGTTCTCAGTTATATGTGAGTATAATTCAAAAGTAGCTCCAATTTAGTCAACAGAGTTTCTCTGGATCTTTACCAGTGTTGCCAACTCTCATGATTTTATTGTGAGTATCATAATATCTGGCTTTTTTAAAAAAAAGCCTCAGCTGCTGGAATCCTGTTATTACATAACTTTCAGTTAAAACAAAAAGTCTGTTTTTTTATTGTTACCGGTAATTAATAAAAAGCCTTTATTATTGTACAGCGGGCTTGAGAATGTAAAGCGTAAAGGCTCAAAACCCAGAAGGCAAATAAAAAGAACTTCAGATGTATTTATTTCTAAAATCCCATGATTTTTAAGCTAGTCTCATGATTTTGGGGGCCGGCCTCATAATTTTTGAAAACTTGGGGTTGGCAATACGCTATTCCACTGCAATGGAGAGCAGCACTTGGCTTAAAATGTACATTTAAAGGAAACATCATCTTCAGAGAATTTCCCAAAGCAATGAAAACAATAACATTGCAGCAGGGAGAACATACCTCCTTTACAGGGTCTATGTGTGGTGAATTTAAACAATGAACAGAGACAAGAATAATTATAATTCCCAATTATTCAGACTTCCTCTGTCTCAGGCTCCCATTCTCAAGAACTGTCCTGTTCTACTGATTACCAGTCTATTGAAGCAGTTCAACTAATTTGGTCTCTACTGTCTACTGAAGCAATCCCAAACCACTGAACTGTTTGCTACAGCCTTGGGTTTAATGCCTGTCCATAGGCAGGAAGCAGAAAAACATTCTCAAAGGAGCCAGCTGAGCCCACCCATACTCCAAGTACTAGCTCTTTAAGAACAAGCATTCTGGGATTTGTAGTTTCCTTGTGGGATCATGTGATTGTAGCTACAGCAAGGCCTCTTGGGAGTAGGGGTTTAGGCTATAAAAGAAGGGCCAGCCATCAGTTTGGGTGTGGTTTTGGCAAGAGAGGGTATTAAAGTCCTAAGTAAGTAGCTTGGAGGAAGCCTAAGAGGAGGCTGGTTACAGGAACAAGTGAGAGGAAAAGCTGGAGGCTACATGTAATGGTGCACCCCAATGCTTACGCTTGCTTAGGAGCCCTAGGCTGTGTCTTCCAGAGAGAACTGGGGGCAGCCTGCTATCACTCCCCTGCAAGAAGGGAGACTTGTCTGGACCTTGGGGAAATGACTGTTTAACTGTTCAGCCTGATAAGGGCAAAATGTCTGTCTTGTTGGGACTGTTTGTTACCCCGGATAGAGAGGAGCTTGCTTTGGCTGGAGGCTCAAATCACAGTACACAAATTGCCTGAAAACCCCAATAAACTACATAACTGCCAGCAGAAGACTGTGCACCATTGAGGGGAATTAAGGGATCCCTGTAACTTGATGCTGGGATGAAGTTAGCTGCCCTGTCACAAATATTCTGCCCTTCAGTCAAGGATTGCAAGGTGTGCTGCAGGCTCTGCTGTGAGGTAGGTCAGTATTATTATACTTGATTTGCAGGTGTATTAACTGAGGAACAGGCTGGTGACATGACGTATCCAAGGTCACACAGGGTCTTGGCTAGCGTGAGAGGCCTAGTCCCTTGATATGCGGCTGCATTCTGTGAGGCAGAAGAAACTGCTGCACAGAGTTGAAGGAGGTCAGTGTATTGATCCAGTTATAAAGGTCTGGAGTGTGTTTTAAAATGGCCTGTATTCTGTTGGTGGGCAGTGTGAAAGGGTCTGGGTGGGGATTTGCTTCAATCATGAGACATACATATGTCCTTATACCTTCCTCTTGCCCCCCTCCCTTTCTCATGTAGGTTACAGGTTTGAAAGTATTTTTTTAATAACTTTTTGGGGGCAAGGGGTCTTTCTTGCAAAATTCCTATTGACTTCTATAGGACCAGGATCCTAGCCTGCTAAGGAAAGAATGCAGCTGCTTTGAAAAGTTAAGCTAGTACCCAACCAGCTTCAACTGAGTTGTAGTAGAGTGTTTTCATCTTTGGAAACCATGATAAAAACCATTCAGAAAACATTCCACAATGTGGACAAGCTACAGTAGCTCAGGCTAAAGGGATGGGTCTATGCTTTTATGCTAGGCTCTTATTGCCTCTCTACTCAGAAACATACAGACTTAAGGTTTCAAATAGTGATACTTTTTAAATGGAATTAAACATGAAACAGGTCCCTGAGTTCCCATTAGTCATATGAACACAGGAGGTCACAATTAAGCTAGTTATTTGGTTTCAGTTCAGTACTGCAGGTTCTTCATGATTCACCCATATCCAAAACACCTGGATAGACCTGCTATCCATGATAGACATGGGGCCAGATTTTCAAAGTGCATGCATGCTTCTGTGCATGCTTGTCTTTCAGGCATGTAGCGTGTGATCCACAAAGTACTTGGGGGCCTGAGCCCAGTTTTTAGGCACCTCTGCAATCCACAGAACTCCTGCTTGGCTGCCACCTAACCTTGGAGGTGCCTAATCTCCTAAGATTTTTCCTCTGAGCATGCGTATTGCAGCCTCACTCTAGCCACCTATCTCCTGCTTGAGTATGCACACTGCTGCCTCCGCCCCGGAGCAATTCACAAACTAAGAAAGATAAGCGTTCAGCTATCTAAGTCACGTGCCGGGGCCTGATTTGGTCAGGGGTCTCTGAGCACGCCTACTGGATCAGGCCCCTCAGGGGAGTTCATACAAAACAGCCAGGGGCTATGGAGTATTCTGATGTGGGTCTCCCTCAGTCTCTCCTATTAAAGTTGTTCCTCTTTAATTAAACAATTGAATAATTAAATATTAATTTAGGCCAGTGAGAAAATTAGGCTGACTCCATAGCCCAGTGGCCCAGACATTCACCTGAGGTGGCTGATCCCCGTTGAAGTCCCTTCTCTGGAATTTGAACTGGGGGCAGAGTCTCCCCCACCTTGGGTGAGTAGCTCATCCACTAGGCTAAAGATTATAAGGGAGGGCTTTCACTTCCTCTCCCCGCCCTCCCCATCCCCATCGATTTTGTTTCAGGACCTGCAAGCAACTTAGGTGGCGAAATGCCTGTTTTCTGTCTGGTTTGTGGATCCCAAGCAGAACCAGGTGCTTATTTGCTGCCTGGATTTAAGTGCTCATCTAGGGTTGCCAGGCGTCCGGTTTTGGACTGGAACACCTGATTGAAAAGGGACCCTGGTGGCTCTGGTCAGCACCACCGACCGGGCCATTAAAAGTCCAGTCGGTGGTGCTGAGGTTCTAAGGGAGGCTAGTCCCTTCCTCACCTGGCATCGCGCTGCGCCGCAGAAGAGGCCAGCAGATCTGGCTCCAAGGCAGGGGGGCCACCTGCCCCGAGCACTAGCTCCGCACTCCCATTGGCTGGGAACTGCGGCCAATGGGAGCTGGGGGGGGGCAGTGCCTAACTCAGGCTTTGTGGCTTGGAGTGGTGGTCCTGTGATTTTTCGTGGTGCCTAACTTTTAGGCACCTCAACGCTCAGCACTGCAATGCCTAAGTCCCTTCGTGTCCCACCTGTGGTGCCCAATGACACAGGTATTCGGGTGCACATTCTAACTGTGTGTCTACAAGACGCTGAAAAGTTCAGCCACACTGCTGCTGGCCCTTTGTTGGATTATGGATTTAACTCACCCCACCAGTGCACATTTGATTTTTCAAATAGTGCAATCAAAGATAAAAATTAAAAATCAAATTTTGGCAACAATTAAAGCCCTACTCTGTGAATATTGGTGTTCCTAACGCTCAACTGCTCGAACCCAGGTGAAAGGGTTGTGAACACAGTTGAACTGAAAATTCATATTTTAATAGTCTCTAAATTTTTGCCCACTGTTTTCCCTAGTTCTATGCAAGTTTCTCATGGAGTTGGCACAGGGGTTGTGGGAACAGGGGAATATTTTTTGGTATTTAGTCAACTTCCTTTCCACTGACTGCGAAAACCGAACTGTACCCTGCGTGACTCCCTGAGCCAAAGAACTGGTGAAGTCAGCTGAAAAACAAATCTTCCTGTTTCAAATGTGCAAACTTTGCTTCTTCGTTGAAAACGTTCCAGCAAGGCCGCAGGGTGCACTGAGCCTGCCTAAAGGCAGCTTTAACTTATGTTTTAGCCACTTAAGAAGGGAAATAATACTCAGCTGAGCCCTCTGGTATTCAGGAAAAAACAAACTTTACCAAAGAACCTATCATTGAGGTCGCTTTTTTTTTTTTTTTTAAAGCCGGCCAAAGATACATAAAGCATCATGGTAAAGAATCCTTGCCAATTTATTCTGTAAACTATAATGTGTACATAGTGGTGACAAGAACCCACTTCCTGACCTAACTCATGAAAATAGCTCAGTATCTTGTGTATCTTTCAGTAGCTACATGAGGCCAGACCCTTAATCCTGGGAATTCTAATTGCAGTAACATGTCAGTATGATGGAGTTCTTCTATGGTGGGACAAGATATATCATCCTGTGACAGCGCATGAAGAATTCAGTAGTGCAGTCGTGTCACCATGATCTAGGCCAGATGTAAGCTGTAGATGTGCAAATGCATCATATGCAGCTACTAAGTGAACAACCTACAGTTGCCAGTGAAATAACTGTGTTTCAGCCAGGTAGCTAGTTACAGAGAAACCTATTTTCAGAGTTGTGCAGCTGCACAACAAGTATATGCATAATTGTGGATCTAATGTGCATTCATAGTTGCTGAAGCTGTATATACGAATCCAATAACTGGCTGTACAAATGGCCAGTTCTGACCGTGCATGTATAAACACCTAATTACACAGGCAAGGGCTGGTGGGTCTATGCCTTTTTCAGGTTTGTAATGTTTTACATTCTGTACAAGCATAATTTCCTGGGCCTTGTTTTTTTCTAAAAGCATTAATTTTTGTGGAGATGCAGGAGATAGTGGGAGGTCAAGGCACAGACAGGAGAGCCCCTTTAGTTATGCCATGTAAATACAGCCAACTGATAGCTGCTGATGCAGTATTTAATGTAATAACATCCAACTACAGATTCTGGGAAAACCATTTTGAAGCGATTTGATATTGCTATATGACTTGAGTGGAAATATGACATATGGTCCCTGTCATCTTGCCTGCTCCCATTTAATCACATTCTTAACGAGCACAGACATGAAAAATTAATGGTCCCCTTTGTCATTTACAATAATGCTAATTTTCTTTAGTCATTATTTCTTTCAAATACCCAGAGTTCATTTTAGACCCACTTTCAATATTTCAGTCAGACAACTGCACAAGAATCCTAGGAATTTTTTTTAATCTGTTGCAATGTTCAAGTACACTGTGGAAAGGAATGCAATTTTCTCGGGACTTTCCTCTTTAAATAACTGGGCTTTAGTTTTCAGGGGAAGGGAGGAAGGTTGTTCCTTCGCTGTCTTATGGCCCTACTTTATTTCCAGCTAAATAGGGAGGGTTAGTAAAAATGAACATTAATTTAAGGGGAAGAATGTCAGAACAACATAGGCCAGAATGTAATCAGGTTGTACATATATTCTGTGGGTGCCACTGTATTTGTATTCAGACCTGAAGCCTTACAAATCCATATGTCCTGCAAGGTTTTGCTGCAAGATGAATTCCATTGAATGACAATTAATTTTTGCATAATGAGAAAATCAGTTCTCTTTTCCTGCTGAAAAGGTGGGGTTATTAAGGGAGAGAGTTGCTAAAACACTTAAGGTACATCTACACGGCAATCACAAATCTGCAGCAGCAAGTCTCAGAGCCTGGGTCTGCAGACTTGGTCCTGCACCACTGCTCTAAAAATAGCTGTGTACACATTTGGGCTCAGGATCTGGACCCCATCCTGGGTTTTAGAGCCCCCGTGTCAGCCCAAGCCCCAAATTCTACACAGCTATTTTTAGCACCATAGCGCAAACTGGCGTTTGTAGACTCAGGTTCTGAGACTCGCTGCTGCAGGTTTCTGTGCGCCATGTAGATATACCCTTAGTGTTTGGTAAAACTCCCATTGATTTCAATGCGAGCAGTTAGGTCAATGCAGTTGGTGGCCAAAAACTAGTGTCACTGTGCTAGTGCAAACCGCGAATGTGAACAAGGAAAGCTGTGATTTGCAGCAGTAACGCTACAATTTCAAGCTGGGATGTTCTGCTATATATCTGGTGAAATGGTCAAAGGTTCATGATAAATGTAATGTAATTGGTTCAGCTATTTATCACATAATAGTCACTTCCAAGTGCAAACAGAATATATAGAAGCCACGTTTGCACTTGCTTTAGTTGTTAAGGTTGTGAAATAGTCCATACGTTTCTACCTATTTGGCAGGTTATGGGTATTGTCAATCCCAAGTTTTAAATCATGAGTCATACCTCTCCCCAAAATCATTAGATTTTAAAAATAATACATCTAGGGGAGGGGTATTTGCTTTCTGTCATTAGGGTTTGCATTTTCACGCTTTTCTCTGTAATCTGAGGGCTAGAAACTTTAAGTGAAAGTTCAAATTCTTATGCAATCATATGATTTTTAAGAGAAATGTTAGATACTATAAGATTGATGATAAAATTAAAAGAATTGGCAGTGCTGGGTGTAACCATACAAACAAAGGTCAATGGTGTTATAGTTGAAACTCGAGGTTCATCGTTGCACAAAATTATTATGAGACTCTTTAAAATATATATGTTTAAATCTAAGGTTCTTATTCTCTTCACACTGGTTATTTAAGCCTTTAGGATGAACTTGTGACTAACTTTTCTCCACAACAATGAGGGCCAGAAACTTATCCCTTCCCCCCCGCTAAAATTAAAGTTGAAATTCTCACATAACTAGTCCACTACACCAGTGGCTCTAAGGAAAAACACCAAATATTGAGAACCATGATAAAATTGTGGGAGTTGCTAACAACAGTATAGTGAATTCTGCTTACAGGGAGTTTTTCTAGTGAAAAATTGAAAGCATTCACCAAATAATGAAGTTTAAGGTAGCTTGTATTAATAAGTGTGTGGAACATCTACTATGAGGTGTTACTTGCAGTATTGTGATATTTGGTATTTCTTGTGAAAGCTCTAACTTCTGCAGTCATGTGAATGTGAGAATCTCAGCTTTCATTTAAAAAAAACAAACAAAATAATGTTCTAGCCCTCAAGGTTGCAGCGAACAGCTTGAAAACGTAAATTTCTAAAGCAGTGGGTCTCAATCAGCACAGAGCTGCAGCCCATGTGACATCCTCAGAGCCATACAGGTAGCATTGGATGTGGCCCACATAACACATTACACTTTGGGCCAATGGGCGCTGCAGGAAGCGGTGGCCAGAATGTCCCTCAGCCCACACCGCTTCCTGCAGCTCCCATTGGCCAAGAACGGCAAACCGCGGCCACTGGGAGCTGCGATCGGCGGAACCTGCAGACGTGGCAGGTAAACAAACCCGCCTGGCCCGCCAGGGGCTTACCCTGAACAAGCTGCACCCCTAGTTTGGGAACCACGGATATACACTAATACATAATTTTACATGCAAAACTGCAAATACAAGTGTCTAATGAGATACTTTTACTGTTTCTTCAGTGATCTAATTTGTATGCATAACTGTCACAATTGTGGCCACCTGTTAGGCCCCACTTGCACATTTCCAATTTGTACATACAGCTGTGCCTATCTCTTTCGAACATCTGGCTCTGGGTATTCAGAGATTGGAACTCCACTCTTTGTGGCTTGTCATACAGAGGTGCAAGTGAAATCCATTTCTTACCGGTTCGGGGGAGGAGGCTATGGGGGGCACGTGACCTCCTCACATGACCCTCCACTTGACTCCTCCCTGCCCCCATCCTGGGGCCCCCACACTCTCGCCATCCCTTCCCCATGTTCCGAAGGTGCAGGAGGAGAAGGATAGAGCGCCCTCCCCCCCCCCAATCCCTAGGAAACATAGGAAAACGAGCAGAACATTGGCAGCTCCTCCGGCGCCTATACTGCCTCAGCTCCGCCCCCATCCCTGTCCTCCGGCGGGGCTGCTGGTGGGAGCCGGAAGAGACGCAGCTCCGTGGAAGGGCAGAGGGCAGGGCTGGGGGTTCTGCTCCTTTCCCTGCTTCAGTTTCCAGGAGAGCCCTGAACCACAGGGCTGTCCCGGGAACCGCAGTGGGGAAAGGAGCAGCTCCTCTGGCACGGCTGTACCGCTCCCATCCCCGTCCCCACCCCCAGCCCTATCCTCCAGCAGGGTTGGCTGCTGTACAAATGGAGGAGACCCTGTTTGGAAGGGCAGTACAGCTGCGCTGGAGGAGCTGCAGGTGTGGGGCTGCCCAGTGGCCCCATGTTCTGTTGCTCCTCTTTCTGGTACACTGTACCAACTATAAATATCTTGCACACCATACCGTACTGCCCTACTTATGCTGCTGGTTCCATATATAGAATACAGTATGGACCTGCATCTAACTTGCTTTATAGTGATAGACTCAAAGAGCTCAATCTATTTAGCATTACAAAGAGAAGGTTAAGGAGTGACTTGATTAGTCTAAGTACCTGCAAGGAGAACAAATATTTAATAATGGGCTTTTCGCTCTATCAGAGAAAGGTATAACATGATCTAATGGCTGGAAGTTGAAGCTAGACAAATTCAGACTGGAAATAGGGTGCAATTCTTAACATAATTTAATATTAGAACAACTTACTATGGTCTGTGGTGGAGTCTCCATCAGTAAGAATTTTAAATCAAGATTGGTTATTTTTCTAAAAGATCTGCTCTGGGAATTATTTTGGGGACATTCTGTGGCCTGTTATACAGGTCAGACTAGACAATCACAATAGTCACTTATGGCCTCGGCATCTATGAAATAGGGGACAGACACAACTGGTCAGAAAACATTTTTGTTCCTCCCTAAAACTTGGGAGGGTTTTGTGAAAAAACAAAAACTTTCAGCCAAAAATCTTACAGCTGAAAGCCAAAAACTCTATTCTGAAATGCCACTGTGGTGCCTTATTGGGCTTGTTGTTCAGGAGCCTCTTACCCCTGTTGTCTTCTCTGGCTCGGGCTCCTAAGACAATCTACATCAGGGATCTCACACTCAAATCACCACGAGGGCCACATGAGGACTAGTACATTGGCCTGAGGGCCGCATCACTGACACCTTTTCATATAAAGATACAAAAGCCCCCCCTCTCTCCTGGACCCGCCCCCCACTCCACCCCTTCCATGAGACCCCACCCCTGCCCCACCTCTTCCAACCCCTTCCCCAAATCCCTGCCCCAGCCCCGCCTCTTCTCCGCCTCCTCCCTTGAGCGCGCAGCTCCCTGCTCCTCCCCCTCCCTCCTGGAAAGCGCTAAGTGCCACCAAACAGATGTTTTGCAGCGGGAAGCGCCTGGAGGTAGGCAGAGGAGCGGGGACACGGCCCGCTGAGGGGGATGGGTGGTGGCAGAAAATAACTCCAGGGGGGCAGGGAGCTTGGCAGGCCTCAGCAAATAACTCCACGGGCTATGTGTTTGAAACCGCTGGTCTACATCTTCCCTAATTCACTACAGTCTTACTGAGCCACTGTGATGCATTATAGGTGTCCCTGGCCAGAGTACATCAAATAAAATTGAAATATTTTGGTTTTCAATTAAAAGTAAAAAAAATTTCACAGAAAACAGCCACTTTTCATTAAAAATTTTTGTCAAACCAAATTTTCCATCAGACTCTTGATGAAAAATGTCAACCCGCCCTAGACAGTCTATGGTTCATTATCCATACTAAGGCAAGGAGAGCTTGTGATGAAATGAGTCACTTTATTAGAATTTCCACCTACCAGCACACAAACCAAAAGCGGGTCTCAGCTGCAGCGGGCAGCTCTCTGCTCAGATCATCAGAGATCTGCATGGATGCTATGTGAAGGGCAACCCTTTGAACTTCCGCTATACCAATCACCCTTATATAACAATTGCAGCTGCTCCACCTGGTACAAAATCATATTTGTATCCTAGTGCATGATCCTTTGCACAGTTGTTGCCCAAAAACAGGCTCGTTAGCTACTAAGAAGCACTTGATCAGAACCTTACTAAGTATGGATCAAAAGATGCTAGGCACCAAATAAAGGTGCCTTTGAAATCCAGGTCCTGAACTGAAATTTGTCAAAGTTATTCATCTTCCCAAGCTAATGCACTGTTGTTTGGAGGCTACTCTGCTTATGCCATTATGGGATGACGGCTTGCTCTGCATTGATCCAAGAGTGTTCTGCAGAGCAGGTGAAATGACTATTAGACACAGGCTGTAACCCTTCTATACCCCATTCACACTTAGAAAGTGTGAAACACCTGAATTCTCAACACGGTTCTGCCACTGGCCTTGAGCAATGAATGGTGCCTTCTGGGCCTCAGTTTCCCCATTTGTGTTACAATAACTTTGCTGCATGGCCAGCACTTTCCCAGTAGCGGGTGTCTGAAGAATATTCTGACGGAAACCTCCCTATATGCTGTGTTCTTTGCATTTTTAAACTTTTGTGGGTAGATGCTCATTTCCGAGTGTACTCTTGACCAAGAACTGTTGAGCAGGAGAATGATTGGTTCCCTGAGGCAGCTTCTGTAGGAAGCTGTTCCACATGGAGAGGAGGTTCATGACTGTAGGGTGTGTGCTGGATAAAGTACTATCTAGTGGTACATGTAGGCAATTATCTCAGATGATTTTTCCTCAGCCACTAAGGACTGGCAACATGACCTGACAGTATGGAAGTCTGTAGCTCCCTAGCAGAAGCTGAACACATAATCTGTGTGGCCTGAGGTATCTCTATAACAGGTCTCATGAACAGTCATTCACCTGACTCCATGTAATATTCAGACATTATCTGTGTAAAATACCCAGTTTTGGTAACTTGACATTTTGAGTCTCATAATTTTGGTATTTTTCCCTAAAACCCCAGCTCCTGGAGTCATGTGAGAATCTCAGCTTTCATTTAAAAAAATAAATCTAGCCCTCCTCTTTACAGAGAATGTTTAACATGAATTCTAAAGACTCAATAACCAGAAGGCAAATAAAGAACCAGATTATTTTTTTTTAAAGTCTCATAAATTTTAAATCAACCTCCTAATTTTGCGGACCCAGATTCATGATTGTTCAATGCCTGGGACTGACAATACTGTAGATTCTCAGATTCCTTGTGAAGAGAGCAGAGGTCTATGGAGCATCTAAGTAAATTTTCCTTTTACTCATTTTACATTAATTTTGCACACATTAATAATGCGTTTATACAGGGCTACAAAGAGTGACCACATAAAGAAACTACTCCTCAATCTTGCCTTATAGCCCCAGAACCATTTAGAACAAAAACCAACAACTCATTTACCCACAAACTCTTTGTATAATATCACTTTCTAATTCGCATCTGTGGGAATAAACCACTAAAAAAACATACTAAATATACTCTGCCTTATGATCAAATTTACATGTGGTATTGGATAGCTCTGATATCTTCATCCTAGGTTTAGTTTTGAGTGGATGACAATATTGTTGCAATCTTCCTTCACAGCAAAGCAGAAAGCCCATTTATGTACAGCACAGCTTTATCTTTGAAAGGTTCGTGTTCCCACAAACACACCAAACAGAAAGCGGTATTGCCTGCAGCCTCCGCTTTTGGATTTTCCACGTGCCTTAGTGTTTCAAAATCTTTCTTTAAAGAAAAAGAAATGAGAGCACTAACAGTATGACCAGCCAGCAAGACAGCATCTTAAGAGCAGACAAGAAAAGTAGCCAGAAAATGTTTGCTAAATAAAGTTACGACAAGGGGGAGAAAGAGAACATCTCTGTAGGTGAAATTTATTCAGCAGTAATATTTCAAAGGGTGCAATTGCTGTCATTGGTAGTATTGTTTATGCATGGGATTTTCATAAGTAGCTGAGGGAGTTATCCATCGAATTTCCTTAAATGCTTATGAAAATACCACCCTATTTCTATGGCAATAGTGCCAGAAGCTATAACTGAGATAGGGGCCCCGTTGTACAGGTGCTGCGCAGACACACAGTACACCAAGTCTCTGCCCTCAAGTAATTACAATCTAAATTGACCAGTCAAATAAAAGGGTGGCAGAAAGCCTAGTATTGCCATTTTATTAGTAGGGGAAACTGAGGCACATACTTCATAACTTATTCAAGGTGTTACAAGATATTTTGCCGAGCTAGGTAGTGAACCCAGATCTCCTGCATCCTAGTTCAGTGTTTGAACTACAAGACATTGCTCCTGTCAGAGAAAATAAAGTACTTCAAAGAGCAATCTTTATGGGGCAGGTCCTAAGCTGATCTTATAGTCTTTTCCATGCCTCAAAGAGATGTACCATCATCGTGAATCAAAGAAATAGGGGACTCTTAAAAACATCGCTATAGACAGAACTTGTTGTACCCAACACTCACTCCATGGCTTATCTACTCCAGAGAGTATTAATGTGGACTGAAGTTGGGAAGCGAGGGGGAAGTACTGTAAGAAAATACAGTACAGTACTCATGTTTGGTGTATTTGCCTGTTTCATGAATGCATTATTACAATCGATGTTGAGATGTTACTCCTGAGCGCTCTGTATAAGATGAAGCCAAGCTTTGTGCTATGGGCAGAAGAGAAGGGGGAATCTACGAGTGAAGGTATTCACTTCACTCTTGTGCTTTCTGCTCAGATGGCGATGCATTGACTTGGTATCCTGAACTTTCTAAAAGCGTGTGTGTGTGTGTGTGCGACAGCAGTCCTTGTGCACTGCAGAAGAAGCTGTGGAGGCCTCGCATAGGATCTAGGCATCGGTTAAGCCTTCACTCGCAGGATGTGTGTTCTCAAGGAATCTGAAGTTGGGCAAAAAGGTGGTAGAAGCCTAGCTCTCTCTAACTCAGATGCCAAGTTCCATACTGAATATTTTAATGAGGACAGATTCCTTCATTCTACCTTGCTGCTTTTGAAAAAGACTTGCCAGACTGGATCAGACTAGTGGTCCATCTAGTATCCTTTCTCCAGCTGTGGCTACCAGCTGCTTCAGAGGAAGGCAGAAGACTGTCTTTCCTACAACAAAAAGTGAGGGCAGGAGACTCTCATTACCATTGCCCAGTCCTCTCCCCCTGCCACTGCCTTCCCTCTCCACACACACACACAAAAATTATGCTTAGAATTCAAAAATAAAAAGTAAATCAAAATAACAAAATGTGAACTTATTCCAGCTACAAATTAAATAACGAACTAACCCAATTTACCACCAGGGCCTCTGGGATTTCCATAAAACACAACACAGTCTGTTAGTTAGATTTCACAGTGCCCATTCATTAAGAGAGGCATTTATATCCTTCAGGTTAGCAGATCTTTTCCTTCTCCAACCAGCTATTCACCATCACTAACTCTATAAACCACAAAAATCTATGTTAAGTGTCTGGCTCAAAACCACAAGGCAAGAAAATTCTAAGGCAAAGCTGAAAATCTTACCCACGTTAAGGTACGTGTCAAATCACTGCTTGCTCACTCACAGCAAGGCAGGTGGAGGTGAAGAGACCCAACTGAAACTCTGACCTTTTGTTAAGGAAGACTATGTGATTATCATGATACTATTTACATAAGGGGAGAGAAATTTCCTTCTGATCCTGTGAGGTGTAAGACTTCTGCAGAGTTGAGCGCAAATAGATTAATTGATGTATTGGCCTCTGCTATATTATTCTTAATATACATTTCTAGCACGAACCATAATGCTTGCAGCAGAGCCATCAGAACATATGATAGGATGTGGATTAACATGACTACCAGCTGTATTTGTTATGCATATTGACTATGCACTAAAACTCTAATTTTGAAACCTTCAATTGCTTGTTAATGAGGCCTGCACTGTCTCATCTCTATTTACCTTTGTAACCAAGAAGCTCTCTACCAGAACCACTGAAACCGTACTTTACCCTTTGGCATGCAAACCTACAGTTCTGGCTGCACAGAATGTATACTATAGATGGGGCTGGTCACATCACCTATGAAGGTTGCCTCACACTTCCCATGATAAGACCCTATTTTCAGTTGCTTATAATTTTAGCAAACTTTAATAATTGGGGCTGAAATTTTCCTTACCCGGGATCTGTCTCAGACTGGTGTTTGTCTTTTTTTGGGGGTGGGGTGGTGGTGGAATTTCAGCCAAAATGGATCAGCCATCTGAAGATGAGACTAGGGAAAATACTTTTTGCCCATGTGAAAATAAGCATGCACTCTGGCAACCTTTTTCTTTGAAATGCTCTAGCACAGGGGCTCTCAAACTCGGGGATGGGATCCCTCAGGGGGTCGCGAGGTTATTACATGGGGGGTCGCGAGGTTATTACATGGGGGGTCGCGAGCTGTCAGCTTCCACCCCAAACCCCGCTTTGCCTCCAGCATTTATAAAGGTGTTAAATATATTTAAGTGTTCTTAATTTATAAGGGGGGGGTCACACTCAGAGGCTTGCTATGTGACAGGGATCACCAGTACAAAAGTTTGAGAACCACTACTTAGCACCCCATGCTCTGGAGCAGGGACTCTCAGTTTGCTAGGAGGATGTCCTTTTGCCATCCCTGTGAAAATCTGCCCAAATGTGGCCAGGTTCTAAGCCTTGGAAAACTGCAGTTTGCACATGTCCAGACTGCTCAATTTGAGCAGCTAAAATCTCTGAAGATTGTGCCTTCACTGAGCGTGTTTGAGCCTCTCACAGCTTCTAATGCTGACCAGAAAGCTTCGATAGTCCATCATCCCCACAAAGCAACTCATGCATGCTTCAGCCCAAGGCTAGAAGGACTTTCCTTGGAGTGGATGCTCCCAACGGCTCCTGGCCAGGGTGGGACTGGTGAGACTGGTATTGGGGGAGGGAACTGACCGGGAGTTGGAGGGGGAGACTGGGACTTGCTGAGCAAACAGACTGGCACCAGAAGCTGTAGAAGGGGGAGACTGGGAGCTGGTGCAGGAAATCAGGGGCAGGGACTGGGAGCCAGTTGGCTTGTGAGGATCATGCTGAGTTTGGATGAGGTGCTGGGGGGAAGGGAAAGAGAGAGACTACATACCATTTTGGGGGAAATGGGGAGAAGGGAGAAGCGATGGATCCTACAAAGAACCGGGGTATGGCAGCGGATGATCTAGACAAGGAGATTGGGACTGAGTGTGGGGAGGGGAGAAGATTGGTTCTCAGACAGTGATCCCAGAGGAGGAGACTAGCATTGGGCTAGGCAAGGGGATTGGGATGAGAAGCCTGAGGAGTGGAAACTGGAAAGGCAAGGAGGGCGGGACAGGGAGACATAGACCCTGGAGTGGGGAAGAGACAGGACGGGGGCAGACGGGCTGGGGGGGAGGGGCAAAGGGGGTCAAGCTTGGAGAGAACAAGAGTCTGTTCCCACTGGCGCACACCCCTCTCCAGTCAGGAATGGAACCCAAGATTCCAGAGCTTCACCATTTCTCTCCAGTCAGCGCATGCCGTTGTTCTCTCCAGGCTTGCCTCCCTTTGCCCCACTCTGGTGCTGGCTCGCATATAGAATGACAACCTACTACTGCTATTGGTTCCTCCGTTAGCTCAAGTGACTCAGGCCTGTGAGGACAAGCTAAAGTTTCCAACCAGGCTGACAACTCATGTGGGTGTCAATATGATACCACATGATGAAATATGAATTTTAATTTGCTTTTTTATAAACCGAGGAATTTAAACACAAAAATACTGTTAAAAGTTCATTAAGGTCTCAAAATCAAGGTTGCCTGTACATTTGTGTGTAATACATACTTATATAAGACTGTGTGATGTATTCTCAAAGTACGGCACTAAGTGTTCTTTAGAAAAGGTCAGAAAGAATAGTTATTTAAGTAAAACATCTTCAGCTTCTCTTTGCTCTGCTTGTGCGTGGAAGCCACAGACAGATTTCAGAACAGCTTTTCATATACCAGATGAATCTCAGAGGAGTGGGGATGGGAAAGAATCAATTTCTTTTTTTAGTGTGTGCATTTCATTTTATTGGTGGTTGATTTCAACATCGTGTGTCCAAATTATAAATACTCCTATTGAAGGTCTCAACACTTCATCATATGCAAATGAAAAGGTCTGCATGGACAGTATAGGAAATTCCTTTGTTTTTCTAGGTTTGGATTGAACAGGTGTCTCATTAGCTTTGTTACTGAATGTTGTAATTTTAATGCTTCATCCTTACAACACTATGCAAAATGCATTCACGCAAATGCTGGACAACTGCTACATTACGCTACATACATTTAAAGGTTTTTCTGAGAAATAAGAGGACTGATGCTGGAAATCAGGCAACCACTTCCCCATCAATGCTCCAAATCGAGAAGCTTGCTGCTCAGTGCTACACTGACACAACACTGAACTGAAAAGCCCGGCAACACTTGTATCTGAAAGAACTTGATTTCCCAAATATCAGTAAATCAGTGTTCCTTGTGCAGAGGCGGTCTGCACTGTAACTTTGAATATACACCGTTTTTGCTGTCTGGCCAATAACAGTGAAGCCAAACACATGCAACAAACAGTTCCACAATGAATCTAACACCTTAGATATTTGCAGTTTTGGAGAGAAACATTCTTCGACTAAAAAACCTTTCTTTACTTGTGCAGCACAAGCTGAGAAGAAGAATCCTGAATTATTAGCAGGGGGATGGGCAGAATAACCTAGGTCTCTTCTATCTCCTCTGAGCTCTACTGGTAAGGAAAATATCAGAACAAGTTACACATCAAGTCAATATTCCAAATTGCTTATGGATGCTTTTAAAAAAAATCACTAAAAGCGAGCTCCACACGCCCAGGTATAGTACATTCTCTGACAATTTCTATTGAACGTGTAAACAAAAGTGTAGACACCAAGGATAAAATATGTAATCTAAAATCTTGAGTATTTCTACAATGTCCACCTCCATTAAAACTGCTGATTAGCCTAGGCTAGCATATTTACAAAAGAATCTATGGTATCTTTAAAAGAAATGGCACCAATAAAATGGAGTAAACATTTAGTGACCTTCCTTTCATTTCTTGCATTCCTTGTTACTCACCCCTGAGTGCTGCCTCTTGCTCAGAGCACATTGAATGCAGCAGCTTGATCCAAGGAAGAAAATGATTAGTTTCCTTTCAGCCTTTCTTATTGTTATCACTTGAAATTTCTTCACCTCTTCTTTTCAGGTCACATAAAAATATAAGGGCAGACCCCTTCAGGGTCTAGACGGATTCTGTTTACATGATGTACAAAGAATGAATGCATTTCCTATTTTAACCAGGAAAATCACGGCCTTGCTGACAGCTGCCTGGATCATTTATAGTATCCTGTGTGTGATTGTAAAATCCTATGCAATGTTCAAAATCAAGCTTGCTTTTCTAAATGGAGGACCTGATGAAAATCTGTAAGTCAACTTGTCTTCATCCTGCAAGTTTCTCTTTCCTGTAGAAGAAGCTGAAAGTCACTGTTTATTCCACAAAGCTTTTTAACTGGAGACGTTGAAGCAAAAAAGGAGGGTACTGAAAGGCCCAGAACCATCTTAGTGCTGAAACCATACTCCCTACGTATATTATAGCTCACTAAGGTACCTCTGTCAACCCCACAGTAGCTGTTACTCAGCTCCCACGTTAAACCCGTGATTCCCTTCTCCCTAGGCAATTTTGGTTTATAGCACTGTCAGCAAACTGCTGCAGCCACTGTTTGAAAGGATTCCAACCTAAATTATAGTGAAAGCCCGCTCAAGGCATCATGCTTGTTTTTTTTCCCCCTAGAATACTTAAATTTGATCATACTCCCCATGCAATCTTCACAAGCTCCCTGCAATGTAGGCAAACAAAGCTTTGCTTTCCTCTTCCAATCTTTGTTAGGGGGACTCGGCATTAAAATGTTTTGGAAAGGCAGATGCTCCAGCATTAGAGCAAAGAAGCAGAAAAAAAGGAAGACGCCCTGTGAACAGCTGCACAGCTCTGTGCTTCCAGCAAGCAAGATACCAGAACAGTTTTGCACATTGTTTTGTCACTGGGAATGTATTATTACCATCTAAATTTAAAATCACTGCTTCTTTCCTGCACGAGGGCAAATGCAGACCTTCAACCACAACCACTGACCTGCTCTGTTCTTCCTACTGCTCCAACACAGAAAATAAGTACAAATGGGTAAAACCACAACCTTCAGGTTCGATGGTGTATGTGCTTGCAAGGTGTTGATACAGAATCAGCCAAAGAGAGAGAGAGAGAGGAATTCTTGTGCACTTTATGGGATTAATCAATATTCACGTTTCTTTGCTGACATTTAATTCTGCCAGCTGCTCCAGCTCCCTACAGACTGTCCACAAAAGACCTGGCTCCTATTAATAAGCACCTTTCTCTTGAGTGTGTTAGTGGAGAGGAAAGATTGGACACTTGCTCCATGTGTTCAAGATGACATTTTTTTTCACTTTAAAACCCCCCTATATACAAGGTGGGACACTTGGAAGAGCATAAATTATGGTGGGGAAAATGGATTAAAAATATCTTGGGTAAATTTTGTTAACCAGATCAACAAAAACACTATCAGTACAGGCTGAAAAAGCACAAGCAAGACATTTTCATAACTCCTCCTTGCCACGTTTGGACTGATTTCCTTTACAGTCTAAGAGCCTTTATCATCTTTGAGCTAGATTCTTTTCAACTAAAAGATGAAATTTCCATGGAAAGCTTTGAAAACAATTCTTTTTTTTGTTGTTGTTTTTTGTTTTTTAGTTTCTGTAGAAATTTGTCTTCGGTGCGGGTTGGGGGGAGCAGGCTCGCTTTCTGACCAGCTCTACTCAGTATCCTCCACTACTGGTATCTGTCAAAGTGAGAGGGGAAAGTATCTGTTTTCTATACCACAATCTGTACGTTTCTTTGATTTTTTTTTTTTTAATAAAGGAAGAATCCTAAATATTTTTTAGCATCAAGTTCAATAGACTGCGAACATATTTCACCGATTATATGTAATAATCAAAATGTAGTACTTCAAACAGTTCTGGAAAAGATCTGCAATTTACAGCAACAAGAAATTGCAAAACAACTCAAGCAGATTACCACACTGGGATTATTAATCTAAATGCATTTCCAAAGTCTAAGGATAAAATTTGCTAAGGTGTCTAAGTTACTTGGGTGCGCTTGAAAGTTTTATCCCAGGCCTAAAATAAACCCGTCATCATGCTCACTGTGAGATAGGTGTTCATAGGCCCTTCTCTAGCTCAACATGTAAATTTTTCCAAGGTTCTTCAGAGTCATATCTCCTAGAACTGGAAGGGACCTTGAAAGGTCATCAAGTCCAGCCCCCTGCCTTCACTAGCAGGACCAAGTACTGATTTTGCCCCAGATCCCTAAGTGGCCCCCTCAAGGATTGAACTCAAACCACTGAGCTATCCCTCCCCCCCCTAGGGTGGTGCCTTTTCTAAAGCTTCCTCCTTTTGTTGTCCATAGTAACTTAGTGACAATGAAAACTGTCCCATTGGTCAGTGACTGTGTACAGCAGGGGCGGGCAAACTTTTTGGCCTGAGGGCTGCATCAGGTTTTGTAAATTGTATGGCGGGCCGGTTAGGGGAGGGGGTCGTGGCCTGGCCCCCACCTCCTATCTGCCCCCCCCCCCCGGGACTCCTGCCCCATCCAACTCCCCCTGTTCCCTGATGGGCCCCCCCGAGACCCCTGCCCCACCCACACACACCCTCTCCCTGTCCCCTGACCGCCCCTGGACCCCTGCCGCCCCATCCAAACCCTCCTCTGATTCCTGATGCCCCCCCCCCCAGAACCCCTGCCCCCATTCAACCACCCCTTCTCCCTGTCCCCTGACTGCCCCTGGAACCCCTGCCCCTGACTGCACTCCCATACAACCCCTCCTCCTTCCTGACTGCCCCCGGGACACCTGCCCCCGTTAAACCCTCTGTTCCCCCCTGACCGCCCCAACTCCTATCACCACCCCGAACTCCCCTGCCCTCTATTCAACCCCCCTGCTCAGTGCCCCCTTACTGGAGCACCGGTGGCTGATGGTGCTACAGCCGTGCCACCCGGCTGAAGCCGGGCCACACCACCGCCACCACCACAACCACACAGCACAGAGCACCAGGTCAGGCCGGGCTCTGCATCTGCGTTACCTCAGGAGCTCACAGCCCCGCTGCCCAGAGCAGCGGAGCGAGCGAGCTGAGGCTGCGGGGGGAGAGGGGAAACAGTGCGGGGGAGAGGGACAGCAGGGGAGGGGCCGGGGGCTAGCCTCCCGGCCAGGAGCTTGGGGGCCGGGTAGGATGGTTCCATGGGCCGGATGTGGCCCGCGGGCCATAGTTTGCCCACCTCTGGTGTACAGGCTGGTTGACCACTTTGATACTGACAAATCACCCATTCTGGTAAAACTGCAAGGATCACACGGATGATGCAAATATTGGTTAACTACTTTTTTGGGGTGCGCAAGGAACATGCACGCATAACAAGCCACAGCCAAATAGCTGTAGACACCTCCAATCAATGGCGATCGCAGATTCTATCCTTTTCAGAACCATAAGCCCCAACTACTTGAACAAATCCATTAATGAACAGCCTTCATCTTACTCATGGGAGTGCCAGTAAAGAGCAGCATGGTACAAAGTCTGTTGGAGAGTTTCCATAGACTTCAATGGACTTTGGACCATGTCTTAAGAAGTGAATGTTACACAAAGGTGATGCCCAGTTGAGTACACTTGTATTTTTCAGGTATGATCTTTGCATACCTAATTCCCTCCCCTCCCTCCATAGGTGTAGCTTACACTGAAACATGGGAGTTTCATTTTTAGTATGGTCATGGGTTTTTTGTTTTTGTTACTACAACTTTAATATTCTTCCATAGAAGAAATAAAGTTCTTTGAGGAATAAATGCAATGACAGATTTTTTTTCCCCAGGCAATTTCAAAGAAGCTGTGTGCGTTTGAATATGAGCCTTCTCCCTTATTTCACAGCTTGTTCATGTGATAAGATAATCTTGTTATTCAGGTTATCAATTGCCACTTCTTTCAGGCCATTGATCTAACTTGCCACTCAAGAAATATTCTGTTATAATCTCCCAAGCACATACTGCTGAATTTAGGGCTTCCCGGTCTGTTATGGATCTCAGGGAGAGAAGGCTGGAGAGCCGTTTTACAAGACTCCTCTCCTTGTAGAGCTGCCTGACAAATGGATAATTCCTGAATTGAGGGAGGCTGCAACTGGCTTGGTGGTTGAGCCTATGGCCATAAAGGGCGGGAGGGATAGCTCAGTGGTTTGAGCATTGGCCTGCTAAATCCTTGAGGGGGGCATATAGGGATCCGGGGGCAAAAATCTGTCTGGGGACTGGTCCTGCTTTGAGTAGGGGGTTGGACTAGATGACCTCCTGAGGTCCCTTCTAACCCTGATATTCCGTGATTCTATAGTAGTGGGTGATTCACTAAGGCAGGGAATAGTGGAAAAACAGGTAGAAGAGAGAGTGCTGCTACTCCCAGGATGTGCAAGTGAAGAGTATGTGTTCTGTTAAAATACATTTAAGATATTGGCCATCTTCCAAAATATTTTTTTAAATACTCTTATTAAAATGTAGTTAGATATCTCTATTTGTCCCTCCTTCTGTGTGTAATATGCACATAGCTTTCTCTCTCATACTGATCTGCCTTGAGAAATCACATGGAATGTGAAGGCCCAGTTTTCAAATGTAGTTGCCTGACGTTTAAGCACCCCTATCTGTATTTGGGCAATGAAGCAAAGTGCTTAAGCATATGCTTATTTTTAATCATGTCAGTAGTTTCGTTAAAATCAATAGGACTCCTCATGTGCTCAACTGCTTTGCTGATCTGGGGCCTAAATCCATATTTTTGAACACCTGCTGCTGGTGATGAGCAAAAGCCCAAAATGATTTGGACTAGTTTAGTGTCAGGGTTTTCCATGATAGCAAATTTAAATAAAAGAGAAATTTCCACCATTAACAGAAACCGGGCTTTTTAGTTTTGGCTTTTGCAGGAGATTTAGAACTGTCCACTGTATGCGTTTCCATCGATACAGTACCTCTGGCAATTTACATTAATTAAATGGGATAAACCATCTCTAAAGCAAGTTCATACCCTAAAAAATCTTAATAAGCTGAAATCTCCTGATCTGTTATGGCTTTTCTTTCTTACAAAGGAACTTTGCAGTACTGGGGAGTAAAGTTTTTGCTTAGATGTTCTGTGCAAATATATTTTGAGTGAGTTTACTAAAGTGCCAGGAAACGAATATCCTTCATGTAAACTTTTCACTTGGGGGATGGGCACTTAATCTGCTAAAGGATTTCTGGGTTGGACACCTGAGGCACATCTTTCGGCAGACAGTGGATGTTTCTTTGGATTGTGTCTAAGGTGTAAGCAGTCAGAGCTGTTGCTGGTGCAAATGTCTGAACCTCCATTGAAGTCGAGCAGTGTTCCTCACAACTACACCAAAGAACACTTATCAGGCAATAGAAAAAAGGCTCTTAAATAGAAAGGAAGGTCAGGTTGCGAAAGTTAACTACTCTAGTTAATTTGCAGTCACATGCCACATTCTAGAGATATGTAATCAGCCTCAGTCTCAGATCTTACACTTTTTTGAACAAACTTGTTGTGGGTATGGACCCAATTTAGATGCTCAGAGGCCTGATTTGCAGGG
This sequence comes from Trachemys scripta elegans, assembly GCF_013100865.1. Taxonomy (NCBI): domain Eukaryota; kingdom Metazoa; phylum Chordata; order Testudines; family Emydidae; genus Trachemys; species Trachemys scripta. The sequence continues at coordinate 10,058,284 of NC_048309.1, forward strand.
GTGTGTTTGGTTTTTGGGGTGGTTGGGTTTTTTGAGAGTTTCCCAACTGCCTGATTGACATCTGCCAGTACAGATTGTTTAGAAGCAAAACGGTGCATGTGCCATCAGAGATGTGTGTACAATGTTTGAGTACCATCTTTTTACAATAAAATACACCTTTAGAATGCCTAAAATAGAAAGCAGTACTTTTAAAAAAACATATTAAGGCTAAGGAAAATTTGGCATTTGAGAAATCCCTCAAAAATGACAAAGAAATACCTATCACTTATTCAGCATTTCTTAACTACTTTACTTTTAAATGGTTTTTGGATTTAATTTTGACTTTTTTCTTCTATTGGTTCAATGAATACCTGCATAAAGAGGCATATTAATGAAGACTGAACAATTACTCCTTTAGCTCATAAAATTGGTAGTTATCTATGAGATTACTCTTAGACTGCAGAATAAAAAAAGCTTTGTTCTCCGATTGTCACCGACCTGAAGAGACATTTCTGTTTTCGAAAAGCTTTTTCATTTGGGTGCACTTATAGTGCTTGGACTGTTATGTTAGCTACTTCAGTAATGAACACTTATTCATTCTAAATTAGAAAAATGTATATAATAGTTAGAAAAGGGGATCAGATGTAACTCTCATATTTCACCGATGTATTCCTGAAAACATCTTAAAGGACTCCACACTGTACACAAATCACATGGCCCTGCCCCTTTGTCCCTTTTTATCTAGCTAGAATTTGTGGGGTTTTGTTTTTTAATAAAACCCCCTCACTTTTTCAATAATGCTTGTTTCTTCTTGGATCTTTTATCTTCTGGTATGTCTTACAAATTTGCTATACAATTGCAGTGGATCACTAATGTGGTCATTAGGCAACTTAATCATGAGGACTCTTCTCCAGGCTTAACAATCACCGAAAGAATGAAAAATGTCAAAAGATTGGGTTTTCAGACATGCAAATAGTGTAAGAAAATTGCACGAGTTTCTATAGTGGGTACTGCACACAGTACTTACTCCCCAAAAAAGTCACACCAAATATAACCGTCTGCATTCTAGCCTGTCTCTTGCTATTGCCTATCTTAAGTTCAAGTTCATGGGCAAATGATCATTGGAAAATCTGAATCATGATTTGTGTGTTGTTATACAGTGTGAAAGTTCTTGATGGACTCTGACTTAGCCCATGCCAACATCTGGCCAGATATGGCTGTGCAGGAACATGAGGAAAAAGTAGACCACTATGCAGCCTCCTCTTATCTCTACTGCCACTGTGGGGCATGTGACGCTGGCAGACCAGCTCATGCCAGAGTATATTCAGGCCAATTCACTTGTGTATTAGTATAGATCAAAGTGATGGTGGAAGAGTGCATTTGGTGTTTAGCCTTCATAAAACTAATGGTCCGTAACTTGCATCATTTCCCCTTCTCTGTATCCTGTTATAATGCAGCAGCAAACACTTACATTGTGTATACCCCCATAACTAAATAACCCATCAAAGAAACCTTGTGAAATGCTAATGAAGGACTTAAGGGCTTCAATAGAAAAGTGCTAATTTCAAAGCAAGTGGCTATTGTGTGTGATGACCAAAGGTGAAAGATTCAAAGTGCATTCCTCACTGGCAGTGGAAGGAAAAGCCCACACGGGCAGAGACACTGTCAGCTTGGTTTCTGTCAGAAAAAGCTATAAATATGGATTCAGGGAAACATCCTACATATCTGGACTGTTTAGATTAGATTTTACAGCGAACTGTACTAGATGCAAAGCAGAGATCCCCAGAGACAATCTGGGTACCCTGAAAAGACTTTTGGGAAGCTGACAGTTTATTACATCATTGCCACCATTTGGAATTACAAATTCTGATTCATCTGCACATATTCTTTACTTGCTTTAACATCTCAATAACTCTTATTTCTTTTTTCTTAGCTAATAAATCTTTAGTTTACTCTAGAATTGGCTACCACCATTGTCTTGGTATAATATCTAAAGTACCAATTGATCTGAGGTAAGTGAGTGACCTCTTGGGACTGGGAGCAACCTGATGTGGTGTAGTTGGTTTTGTTTTGTTTAAGTGACCCTTTATCACAAAGTTGTTTGGGTAGCAAGATAGACTCTCCAGTCTAAGGGGGCTCTCTTCGATTCCACAGAAAGACCGATATAGTGATCCAGGAGTTCACATTTGTTACTGGCTTGGTGAAATCTAATTATAGACCACACCGCCAGCTTTGGACATCTGCCCTGTTTTCTGACAGTCTGCCCTGAGATAGGCACTCACAGTTGTGAGCCACTCCACACAGCAAGGAGAAAAGGAAGGGTTGTTTGCCTGGTGCATCCCGTGCAGCTGGAGTCGTGGCTATACTCCAACCATGCTCACCAGCATAGCTGAGCCAGGCTAGAAGGTGTTGTAAACAGCCCATAGTCAGGGGCCGGTAATACACCTCTACCCCAATATAACGCTACCTGATAGAACACGAATTCGGATTTAACACGGTAAAGCAGCGCTCCAGGGGGGCGGGGCTGCGCACTCCGGCGGATCAAAGCAAGTTCGATATAACACAGTTTCACCTATAACGCGATAAGATTGTTTGGCTCCCGAGGACAGCGTTCTATCAGGGTAAAGGGGTATATTACTCCAAGAGCAAGAGTAGAGAAGCAGGGGGCATGCTCCTTCATTAAGCTGCCACAGCTATGCAACATCCCTTACGCAGGGCTGGAACCAAAGGGTCAATGAAGCCCATGCAGATGTTCATAGCAAAGTGGGCCAAAAGCCCCACATTAGCTTTCATGTGGATCATCCAACATGGCAGTCAAAAATTGTTCATAGTGTTAGCATGCTTTATAATTCCAAACCCTGCATTCTGCACTCATGCAAAACTTTCATTAAACTAATTAAACCCAATAGCCGATGTGAGAACCTTTTCATATTGTCTTTGGAGGCAAGGGGACAGAGGATGGTGCTTAAATGTCAGTCCAAGCCCTCAAAACTCCACAGTATGCTCAGATTCTAAGGCACAACATTCTTCCTCTGTCTGTCTTTGAGATTTCTAAAGTACCTATTTAAATAATAGCCTATTGTCCATTCCATTCACTGCTTGTTCTTCGTAATGCAACCACTCTTTCATGCCATATTTCCATTATGGTGCGCTGTTAAGTGGAGTCGCACCTAACTCTTATCTGGTGTAAGTGAGAGACAATAAGGCCCAGTAATCTTGTCTGCAAACAATGTCACAGATTTGATTTTCTATCAATCACTTCTGTAATCCAAAATGAATACAATGGGCAGGAAATATAAAGTATTAGCAATAGCTACATGCTGTGAATGCTACAGTTCACAGATTGCCCCAGAATTTAGAAGGGATCTGGGTTCGGGGGGTGAGAAGAAATATGTGATCATATAATCAGACTGTCATAATGCATACATACAAAGGGGCAAATTAAGGTTGTACAGGCAGCCTTAATTGTGTCATTTCTTCACTTATTGAGAACTTGACTTTGCAATCTTAATGTTTTACTAACAGTGGTGTTTTTGGAGGTGGGGGCTGTAATTAATAGAAGGGTCAGATTCTGCCAGCCTTGCTTACATTGAGTTGTATCTTGCTCTGCATATAGTTCCACGGATTTAGTGGGATTACTAAATAAGGTACTACTTAATATGAGAAAGGGTGGAACAATCTAGCCCTAAATTAACTACGTGCAAGTAATTCTTATGTTCTGTAATAAGGCAAAGGCTTTATATTACTATCATCGACTTCAACAAAAGCAGCAGCAAGCCTTTAGTTATTTTGAGAGAATAAAGAGAAGTTATCGGGGTTGGAAAATAACCAAACTACTGTACAAGACATAATTCCATCATTTTATCTGTTACTCCAATCATTGCATTCTCATTCAAAATCTCAATTCCCTTACTAGGAACCTTTGCATCTCTTTATGTAACCCATACAAATAAAATATATATCCTCATCCATCAATTATTCATCTATATTTTGACAGATGTCCCAAATGTATGCTTTTGACCTTCAAGCAGAAACATTCAAGCACACAAAGAAATCCCACTTGACCTAAATTTGAAAAAGTTAAAAGTCCATGGATTATCAAATATGCATTTAAGGCTGGTAGAATAACTTGTGTAAACCAAGAAATAGCAAAACCAGATCTGTTTTGACTGAATGCCAGGAATCATATGAGCACATACAGAACAGTAATGATTTTCAGTGCCTGGTGACCAACAATATGCTTTAACCAGCTTCTTGGGGTGGATTTGTATCATTGTTAGACTATACCTGAAAGGTTAGGGTTTAACTGTTATAATGCTGTATTTCTCCTCTATCCTTCAAAATCGTACAAGAAGCTCCTTATTTCTAATAGCCTCTACTACAGCTGGTGTAACTTATAGCACCCTTGAGGCTCACTTTGTTACATGTCCAGCACAGGGCTTTATACAACTGCCTTGGACTTCAGCAAGAGGAGGGGTTTTTGTATGTACATATGTAAAAATTGGCCCTCATTTGTGTGCATAATTCACACGTGCATTTACTGCATTTTTCACATGGAACTGTAGTGATATAGCAAGAAAACAACCAGTTAGAAATCAGTTGGTGCTTGAATTCATATGCATGCAGTTGTAAAAATCTGGGCCTCAATGTATATCACTGTACAATTGAGCATAGGAAACTATTTTGTTTTATGGAATGTAGTCTGTGAAACATATTTCAGTTGCGATGAGAATTAAAAGCTGTGAGAATTATTGCAATTATGTTTGATAGACTGATTCTAAAATAAGTGTACAGATACATCCAAGCCAGGTTGACAGAAATCGTCCAATTTTCCCCACTATCATGCTTTTTATAATTTGTTGCATAGTGGTGCTTCTTAGAGCCCTCACACAAAAATCCCAGCGGGATTTTGGAGTGTGGAATTGGACGTATTGGATAATAAGATTGAAATGTATCAACATATGACAACCAGCATAGGTGTCTCCGTCAATTCATACTGAGAGGGCTTGACAGTGTTTTATGCTACCCTTTAATAAAAGAACGGACCTATATTCAGCACCAAGGCCAGCTCAGAATCATACGGTCTTTAAAAGAATCTAAATTGATTAACAAGGCAATGCTTTTCATAATTTGGAAGTGTGTAACTACTGGTGGAACAAAACAATTGTATTGTGGGAAACTTTACAGATATTAGATAATAGCCTAAATTGTGTACACACATCAAACTTCCCTTTCGAAGGGAATACAATACTTCAATGCAATGCAATACAAGATGTACTTCCTTTGAGCTACATTCAGCTATAATGACAGTAGCAGTGCCTCACTACACAACAGGAGTGTACCTAGTAAAGGTAATACTTGGCAGGAGAAAGTGTGGCAGAATTGGACCCTAAATGACTATTTGAATTATTCCTTGGAGTATGAACATATACAAAATTTAGGCTAGATTGTGCCTCTAGGCTTGATGCTGCACCACCCCAGAAGAGGCCTTAAACATCCCTCCAAAGCACAACTCCCTCTTTGCTCCCCCTTGCTTTCTGGGATTGGGGATAGTAATTTGTGGCTGGTCTACAATGGCAGCAAATTACAACATGTCTGTGATGGCACAGATGCACTGGACAGTGCGTTGTGGGGGGCAGAACCTTGGCTTGTTTCCACTTCCCTTTGCCTACTCCCTAGCTACCCTTTCTGGGAGAGGGACTAGTAAGTGGGTGTTCATAGATTTTTGGCCCAAATCAATGCATCTCAATTAGAGTGAAGAGCAATATACAAGGGACCCACATCTTTTGCATTTTCCATATGTGAAAAGTGACAAATGAGGTCCAATATGACCTATCAAATGCCATGCCAAATAGTGCTGTATTTGTACAGGAGTGGTATCTTGAGGCAAAGGGGGAATATTGACAGAAATGAACTGTGGCAGCCACTGGCTAAGAAAGCTTTGGAAGCCACCGCATAAAACCTTACACCATCAGCTCAATGCACAGCTTCTCTGGAGACCCTAAAATAATAGGGTTGGGTGCGTAGAGGACTCCAGGAGAAGTGCCATCACTGCAGTGAGGTTAGCTTGTGCCCTGAATACCTTCTCATTTAGGTGCAGGTGGCTCTTAATGTGCGGCTGCACATATGAAACTCACATGACCTCAGGTTTTCTAAACATGTTGCAAAAATAGAGCTTTCCATCCCGCAGTTAGAAAAGTAAAACATAGACTTATTCCCTAAATGATCAAACTGACGTAGTGCTTCCCACGGAGGAGTTTCAGCCTGGGAGTCTTTCACTGTGAGCGCCTAAGCTTGCTATTACATGGCTATTTCAAGCGCATTCTATTTTGGTTCACTTTTAGGCATGGGGGATGCTCAAACTATCTCTGCTCTCTTCAAAAATTCTTACTCTCAACTATATAAACAGGTTACATAACCTTTCCTTAGAAGTTTGGGGCCAGATCTTCAGTTGGTGTAAACAGGTACTGCTCCGGTGATGTCAGACGCCAATTTGCATGAGCTGATAATTTGGCCCTTTGAATTCTTTGATGTTATATGCAAAACGCTGCATGTGTGGGGCTCTTAAGGGCTGTGAGATGAAAACAGGTTGGAGATAATATTGTCACCTGAATCTTTCTATTCTAAAATGTTTTAAAAACAGAAATCTGATTCTGGGCCTGATCCTATCATTGTGGCTTAATTAACACTATCCAGCCCATATGAAATAGGCTTCCCACCATTAGAAAAGATGGAGGACTAGCGGCCAAAGGAAATGCAACCTAGATGGAGCTACTATAAGATAGGTGCAAAACTGGTTGGAAAACCGTTCCCAGAGAGTAGTTATCACTGGTTCACAGTCATGCTGGAAGGACACAACAAGTGGGGTTCCGCAGGGATCAGTTCTGGGTCCAGTTCTGTTCAATATCTTCATCAGTGATTTAGATAATGGCATAGAGTACACACTTATAAAGTTTGCGGATGCAAAGCTGGGAGGCGTAGCAGGTGCTTTGGAGGATAGGATAAAAATTCAAAATAAACTGGACAAACTGGAGAAATGGTCTGAAGTAAATAGGATGAAATTCAACAAGGACAAATGTAAAGTACTCCTTTTAGGAAGGAACAATCAGTTGCACACATACAAAATGGGGAATGACTGCTTAGGAAGGAGTACTGCGGAAAGGGATCTGGGAGTCATAGTGGACCACAAGCTAAATATGAGTCAACAGTGTAACATTGTTGCAAAAAAAGCGAACATCATTCTGGCATGTATTAGCAGGAGTGTTATAAGAAAGATACATGAAGTAAATATTTCCGCTCTACTTTGCGCTGATTAGGCCTCAACTAGAGTATTGTGTCCAGTTTTGGGCACCACGTATCAGGAAAGATGTGGACAAATTGGAGAGAGTCCAGAGAAGATCAACAAAAATTATTAAAGGTCTAGAAAACATGACCTATGAGGGAAGATTGAAAAAACTGGGTTTGTTTTGTCTGGAAAAGAGAAGACTGAGAGGGGACATAACAGTTTTCAAGTACGTAAAAGGTTGTTAAAAGGAGGAGGGAGAAAAATTCTTGTTCTTAACCACTGAGGATAGGACAAGAAGCAATGGGCTTAAATTGCAGCAAGGGAGGTTTAGTTTGGACATGAGGAAAAACTTCCTAACTGTCAGGGTGGTTAAGTGCTGGAATAAATTGCCCAGGGAGGTTGTGGAATCTCCATCATTGGAGGTTTTTAAGAGCAGGTTAGACAAACACCTGTCAGGAATGGTCTAGATAAAACTTAGTCCTGCCATGAGTGTAGGGGACTGGACTAGATGACCTCTCAAGCTCCCTTCCATTCCTATGATTCTGTTCTAAAAGGACTAGAGATGACCCATGCCTGCCGATAGAGGGGGGGCGGAGTGAGGGCAGCCGGCTTCAGCAGTGTTACTGAGCTTGCTCGGTTCGTGTGAGCTTGCTCAGTACAAGCCAAGCAACAAATCTGGGGGGGACGGGACATGACCCTGCATGCCTCCCCATGTCTGCTGCATTCATGCCCCCCTTCCCCCCAACACACGTCCCCTCTGTCCAGGACCCAGGTAGTCACAAGCATGGAGTCAGCAGAGCACCCCAATTACGAACGCAAGGCTCTGGTTGAACCTTCCCCACTAGTTAGTCTGTCTGTCTGTGTGTGTCTCTCTCTCTCTAACTCCTACACACCTGACTGTGGGGAGTATGCAGCCTTCGTTAAAACACCAATAGTAACGTCTGACACTGGTTTAGGCGCTCCTTATGGACGCTGGTGCTCTAGAAAGACCACAGAAATACGTGCTGAAGTGTCGTTTGGCTTCCAAGGGGCCTAGGTAGCACAATGAGTTAAGTGACTGATGTTGCTAGGCTTTCACTTCTTGGAGGTTTGAAATCTGATCAATCAAATGTGACAATGCGTGTGATCTCTACTGTAGACCTGAGTGAACATTTGTCCACCGCACAAAACTACTCCATAATCTGGTACAACTAGTAACCCCAATTTGGAGACGTCCAAGGATGTAGGTCTAATGAGTGGATTAGTTGGGTTTTTGGAAGACTCTTCACTGTGCCTGGCTCTAGCCTGGATTGTTAGTTGCTCCCTTTAACAAGCAGAAAATTAAAATGTCAAAGTAAATTATTAAAGTTTGTGTTTGGGGTAACTTATTTTTTTATAAAAAATATTTTGTCAAGGTTTCATGTAATTGTTAGGAGTGACGCAGTTTAAATGCATATGATATTTTCTGTAACTCTCCATTAAGAACTAATTAGTTAATAACAATGATGAGCCTGTATGAGTGATTTATTCTAAATCAAACTCATATTTTCATCAGTCTTCGAGAGATAATTACAATTCTTCATGTAGCCTTTGATTTTTTCAGTCCTTAACATATCCCTTTAGGCCTTAAAGTTTAGGGAGAAGCAAAATGCCACTGATTAAGATGTGCAAAAGAAGTTTTACATAATGCTTTTGAACAATCCATATTCACTTTAAATTCAAAGTAGAAATAAATGCTTCGATCTGTTCATCAGCAAAACAGCCTATAGCTCAAGAAGGAAAACTGGATTTTTCTCTGGCACAACTTGTGGTTTTGGTGCATGAGGTACTGTTTCTATAACACCTGAACAACTGAAGTAGTCCCACGATAAATAAATCTTGACTTTGGGACTAACGGGCCCGATCCTTGGATGGTGTGTATTGGCATCATGTTATTGATGTCAACTCTGATTTACAGCAGCTGAGCATCTGGCCCAATCAATTGTAACTAGTGTTTTGTTTTTGACCTGGGCATTCCCTGCTGCCCAGTAGCTTGTACTAACAAGCACTAACTGCAGGAGACCACCCTAGTATCCCACAATGCAGCAGGAGTTGGTGCAACCATTATCTGCTACATGCAGGAGCGGCGCCAGGGTTTTTGGCGCCCTAGGCGGGGGTCCTTCAGCGCTCCCGGTCGTTGTCGGCAATTCTGCAGTGGGGGGGGTCCTTCCGCGCTCCCGGTCTTCGGGGCACTTCGGCGGCGGATCCCGGAGCGAGTGAAGGACCCGCCGCAGAATTGCCGCCGAAGACCCGGAGCGCAGAAGGACCCCCCCCCCGAATTGCCCCCCCCCCCCCCCCCAAACCCTGGTGTCCTAGGCAACCGCCTAGGTTGCCTAAATGAAAGCGCTGGCCCTGTATGAATGGAGTCCTGGTTATTTTTAGAACACAATTAATGACCCTCTGTAAAGGTAACAGGCTAGCAGCCTTCCTGCATACCACTCCATTTGTGTTTATGGTACATGATTTTCCAAGTTGTCTTTTAGTAACAAAGCAAAGATATCCTTTCTAAAAATGGAGGTAGATAGGCCTTTCAGCTCAGTTTAAATATAACATGAAACAATTAATTTTACAACACGCTGACTTCTCTCCCCCCCTTCCCTCTCCCCAAATGTAAGCAGTTAAAATAGATTTGAAAAAATAAATGTTCCTCGTGTTCTAGCCAGATCCCAGCCTATGTAAATCAACATAACCTCACTAACTTCAGTACTGCTTCACCGATTTCCATCAGCTAAGGATCTGGCCCATTAGAGCCCACAGATGGCAGACATTTAATGTTTGAATACTGGCAATGCTGTCACAACAGGACACTTTACTGTTTCAAACATAAAAATATACCACTGGACTGTTGTGATTGGTGGAAACTAGTGTAATTTGGACAGCAGAACGAATCACTGGGGGCTTGGATGCACCACTGCCAATCTTCCAACCCTACTACTGAGACTAAACAACAGCTGCATACATTAAATCTGGCACTTTCTGCCATAATGGATCAGGCTGTGAATACGGGCTCTGTGTTGGTTGGTTGTGAGTGTTGTTGGCCCATAATGTCACTGATGCAGATGTTGGCACATATTCCAAATGCTGTGTTTTCATGTTTTTGCTTTTATCTTAAAATACACCCATTAGGTTTTTTTCTTCCCCCTGACCCAGCTGAGATAATAGGTAGAGCTAAAAATGATCTAATAGATAGTACCTGAGAGCTGCTGCCACGCATGACTGTCAAACTGTGATTATGAAAGGCATAAAGAGAGTGTTTTCTTTCTGGGTTCCCATTTTTGATTAGCTATTTTTTGCATTTCTTTCTGAGTGAAATAGAATTTGTTCCTGTGACTGATGCTGCCTTGAAATGTTTTAATGCAATCTTCACTGACGGCTATACGATTCAGCTGGGGTGCTCCACGAATGTGGTCTTTGTTTGCTTGATCTGGAGGGAAATGAATATTGGCAGTTTTAAGGCCAATTAGTAGTTATTAACGTGACTATTTAAAATTGATTTGTTAACATTTATATATAGTACATGGATTTTTAAAGCAGTCATAGTTTTTGTTGGACACACTGTTCTTCATTAGAACTGGGCAAATAATTCCAAATGAGTAATTTATTTGACAGAATTTTGCCTTATTTTCTGTTTGCAAGTTGTTCCATGCCATGAATGGCTTAGTTTTCTTGAATTTATGTTGAAAAACATTTTTCTGATTATTTCTGCTACAAATGCTTGATCTGTAGATTGCGCAAGTGACTTCAATAGCCAGCCAACACAGCTTGAATGTAGCTCTGATTTAATACATGCGTCAAGTAGTGTATTTGTTTCCCTCAAGGGCTAAGTACAACTCCTTTAAATCAGGTTTCCAGTGCAAGATTCATGTTTACACATTCAAAACTTGCTTCCCATGGGTATTTCACAATATTGGTTCCATGGGATTGCAGCAGTGTAACTAAGAGGAGAAGTTGACCCAGTAGATGGAGTGGGACTATAGGGATTCATCTTCAGCAGTGTGCTGGGATGCATCCCTAAACCAAGATGGTCATTGGTATTGATGAGACTTGCCCTGCTATATCACCATATAATGCTTTGAAATTTTAACCTACCACTTTCTTGGAGGTATGTCTACACTACCCGTCAGATCGGCGGGCAGCGATCGACCCAGCGGGAGTTGATTTTTCGCTCTAGTCTAAACGCGATAAATCGACCCCCGAGCGCTCTCCCGTCGACTCCGGTACTCCACCGCAGGCGGAGTCGATGTGGGAGTGGCAGCAGTTGACTCACCGTGGTGAAGACACCACGGTAAATCGATCTAAGTACGTTGACTTCAGCTACGTTATTCACGTAGCTGAAGTTGTGTAACTTAGATTGATTCCCACCCCCCAGCGTAGACCAAGCCTAAGAAAAAAAATTCTTGTGATTCAGATAATCATGGGTAAATACCAGTTTTTAATACTCACTTCACTCCAGCTCACGCTGACTCAGTATGTTCGGTTTTGAGTGCATAGTGAGAAGTGAGACAATTTGGGGGATTGATCTGGATTGGCCAGTAACAATTATTAATTTGGAATAGGATCACAGAGGACAAAGGAGTGAGCACTGTAGGAGGTCACTCATAGTCCACTGGAGAATATTTTAATGATAGCATCAAAGCCTTAAGTGATGCTTGTAGAGGATGATCTGTTTTGGATCCTTAAAAGGCCTGAATTATTACAGTGGTTTTAATCAGGGATAGATACCTTTATTGTCAGCAAAGGGAATAGGAACACAGTAAGGATTTCTACAGAGGTTTAATTGATTGTGCATGGGCAAATGAAGGACTTTAATAAAATGGGAGCAGAATATAATGGATTGCTACTTTGTACACTACAAGGCATCTAGAGCTCTCTGGCCATTGACAGCCCTTGTCTTTCCTGCAGTGAGTCATTCCTCTAACCGAAAAAGCCCAGCTGCAGTAGGAAACTGCAGAACCATGTAATCAATATAGCTATAAACTTTCTATGTTCTCCTGCTACATAAGCTGGTTCTCTGAATTTAGGAGATTTGCCCATGATTTAATAAATGAACAAATAACCCTTTTGTTCCCATTTCAAGTGTAAATGTATTATTCAGTACTGACCTTCATATGCAGTATATACTGTAGGCAGTGTTAGGCAGTGTCATCTGAATTTTCTAAAGGCATAATAGAAGGATTTGTAATGCAATAGTTGCCATCAGCTGTGCACATAGTACCAAAAATGTACTTTTGAGATTCTTGGCTGGAAATTCATTCTCATGGCTTCCTAGATATATCCTACATGGTGCTAAATCAGGGGTGGGCAAACTACGGCCCGCGGGCCGGATCTGGCCTGCGGGATTGCCACCCCAGTGGCGCCTTTGGCCCGCGCCACTCTGGGAAGCGGCTGGCACCATGTCCCTGCGGTCCCTGGGGGAGGGGAGCAGAGAGTTCCGTGCGCGGCCCTTGCCTGTGGGTACCTTCCCCGAAGCTCCCATTGGCTGGGAATGGGGAACAACGGCCAATGGGAGCTTCAGGGGAGGTACCCACAGGCAAGGGCAGCGTGCTGAGCCCTCTGCCCCCATTCCCTGCACCACTGCCCTGAGCCCCCTCCCACACTGTGCACCCCCTCCTGCACCCCCACCCCCTTCTGAGCCCCTTCGTACATCCCACACCCTTCCTCTGCCCCAATCCCTTTCCCTGAGCCCCGTCCTGCACCCCGCACTCCCTCCCGCACCCTAAGCCACTGCCCCAGCCCTACATTCATGGCCCTGCATGCAATTTCCCCACCCAGATGTGACCCTTGGGCCAAAAAGTTTGCCCACCCCTGTGCTAAATATTAACTGGCTAAAAATGATGCTTGGTTGTCTTTTGAAAACCATTTGTTACAGATAGCCTACATCTTATTACTGTAGTTATAATGTGGGTATCACTTATTGCATACCTCGTGGGTGATTATATTGAGAGCCATAATGTAATAACACAGGCAAAGAGTTGCTGTTTTCTTCTACCACTTTCAGATGAATATATCAAATATTTTCAATACAGATGCAGTAAGAAACAAGTAGAGGACAAACTCATATCTACATTTCGCACAGGTTTTCCTCTCCGTTACGAGATTGGCAGGCTCTCTCTCTCATTGCTGTGCGTAAGGGATGGGAGTGGTAACCCACAGAAACATTGCATTATGTAGATATAAAGTAATAATATCCTTCCTGACAGGTTGTCTGGGGTTCAGAACTCCCCTGCAGGATTTTCTAGCAATATGAGAACTAGGAAGAGGACAATCTGTTTGAGGAATCTGCATCCCAGGATACAACCTCATCACCTTTCATCTGGATTTTAAGAGCAATACCACACTCCCAACTATTGACTCCATTTCTGCTGCTGTCAATAAGAGTCACACACCAGGGTCATTCCGTACTCTTGACCCAGGATTTGACAAATTATGAAATAGCAGAACTACTATCCGCGATGTGTAATCTATCACTTAAATCAGTCTCGGTACCATCTGACTGGCAGATAGCTAATGTGATGCTGATTTTTTTTTAAAGGGCTCCAGAGGCGATCCTAGCAATTATAGGCCAGTAAGACTAACTTCAGTATCAGGCAAACTGGTTGAAACTATAGTAAAGAACAGAATTATCAGACACGTAGATGAACACAATTTGTTGGGAAAGAGTCAATGTACCTTTTGTAAAGGGAAATCATGCTTCACTAATCTATTAGACTTCTTTGATGGTGCCAACAAACATGTGGACAAGGGTGATCCAGTGGATATAGTGTATGTGGACTTTCAGAAAGCCTTTCACAAGGTCCCTCACCAAAGGCTCTTAGACAACATAAGCAGTCATGGGATAAGAGGGAAGGTCCTCTTAGGGATCAGTAACTAGCTAAAATATCGGAAACAAAGGGTAGGAATAAATGATCAGTTTTCATAGCGGAAAGAGGAAAATAGTAGGATCCCCTAAGGATCTGTACTGGGCCCAGTTCTGTTCAACATAAATGAAAAAGGGGTAAACAGTGAGGTGAAAAAATTGGCCGATGATGCAAAATTACTCAAGATAGTTAAGTCCAAAGCAGACTATGAAGAGTCACAAAGGGATCTCACAAAACTGGGTGACTTAGCAACAAAATGGCAGATAAAATTCAATGTTGAAACATATTGGAAAACATAATCTCAACAATACATAAATTAGTCGTTACCACTCAAGAAAGAGATCTTGGCGTCATTCTATATAGTTCTCTGAAAACATCTGCTCAGTGTGCAGCAGCAGTCAAAAAAGCAAGCAATGTTGGAACCATTAGCAAAGGGACAGATAATAAGATCAAAAATATAATGCCACTTATTGCTTAAATCCATGGTATGCCCAAACCATGCTGAATGCAGGTCTGGTTGCTCCACCTCCAATTATTAGAATTGGAAACAGTACAGAGAATGGGAACAAAAATGATTAAGGTATGGAAGATCTTCCATATGAGGAGAGAGTAAAAACCACTGGGACTGTTCAACTTAGAAAAGAGACAACTGGGGTGGGGGTGGGCATAAATATGATAGAGATCTATAAAACCATGAATGGTGTGGAGAAAGTGCATAAAGAATTGTTATTTACCCTTCACATGACACAAGAAGCAGGAGTCACCCAATGAAATTAATAGGCAACAGGGTTAAAACAAACAAAAGGAAGTACTTCTTCACACATACAGTCAACCTATGGAGCTCTTTGCCCAGGGGATGTTGTGAAGGCCAAAAGTATAACTGGGTTCAAAAAAGAATTAGATCAGTTGATGGAGATGGTCAGAGAGCAGTGTTCCCTTTAATTTTTCTCTCACGTGTGCGGAATGAATTTTGTTATGTGCACCAATATGGAGTTGATATGTGACACATCACCTCCATATTGGTGCATATAACAAAATTCATGTGGTGGGGGTGGGGCTGAGGGGTTCAGAGTGTGGGTGGGGACTCAGGGCTGGGGCAGAGGGTTGGGGTGCGGGGGGCGGTGAGGGCTCTGGCTGGGGGGCAGTCTCTGGGGTGGGGCTGGGGAGGAGAGGTTTGGGGTGCAGGCTGCCCTGGAGCTACAGTGGGGAGAGAGGACCCCCTGCAGCTCTCTCTCTCCACAGCAGCAGCACCTGGGCTGGGGGGGAGAGGCGTCTCTCCCTGCTGCGGCAGCTCCGGGGCTGGAGCTCCGGGATAGTCGTCTCTCCCTGAGCTGCGGCTGGGCTGGGTTGGGGACAGGGGAGGGGCACCTCTCCCCCCCAGCCGCGGCAGGGCCAGGGCTGGACTGGGTTGGGTTGGGGCCGGGAGAGGTGCACCACCCCCACCCCCCCCGCTGTGGCAGGTCTGGGGCTGGCAGGGAGAGCTGCTGCAGAACCACGCAGCTTAGAGGGAACTTAGGATGCAACCCCATGCTCTGAGTGCCAGAAGCTGGGAGTGGACGACAGGAGATGGATCACTCAATAATTCCCCTGTTCTGTTCATTCCCTCTGAGGCATTTGGCACTGGCCACTGTCAGAAGACAGGATACTGGGCTAGATGGACCATTGGTCTGACCCCATATGGCCATTCTTACCAGTGTGATGCTGTTGTGGCACCAAATCAATTAAGGATTATTTCCAGTTTTAGAGGCTGCTCCAGCTCTTATGGGTTGGTTGGGTTTTGATCTCAACCAACAAGTGGGCCCAGCAACCCAACCCTTGCTCATGGTTCTGATAGATTTTTAATTGGTTCTGCACTTGGGGTGGGGGCAGCACACAGAGCCCCCTGGCTGCCCCAATGCCTAGGAACCGGAGGGGGGATATAGCACTGCTTCTGGGAGACACATGGAGCCACAGCAGGCAGGGAGTCTGCCTTAGTCCTGCTGCGTCACTGACCAGATTTTTAACAGCTCGGTCAGCAGTGCTGACCGGAGCCATCAGGGTCCCTTGTCGACCGGGCGTTCTGGTCGAAAACCCAGACACCTGGCAACCCTGATTGTAAGTGACCATTTACTTATGCAGTTACGTGATCTGCATCACACTTATGTGCACATGTAAATAAGCTACAAAGTTATGAATCACTTTGAAAAATTGTGCTTTAATCTCCAGGCCATTTCACTTGCTTTATAAAAGCACTAAAGTGCACAGTGAAAATTAATAAAATGCAAAGTAAATGTAATGTTCACAGAAGATTCCCAACTGACAGTCTCAGAGACTGAAGTCCTTTATCCACAGGTATTTTGTCTGTAGAAGCAATTAAAGCCCCTTGTTCTGTCCTGTTGATGTGCTTCATCCCTGACATAAAGGGCCTTCTCCATGCCAAATTCTTGGGTGCTCTGAGACTATTTGAGGGGTCTGACAGGGACACCTATCAGCATGGCATCTGAGCCCTTCCGGGCAAAATCAATAGTAGTAGCAAAGTCCTGGAAGACTTCAATGGAGACTCTGGCACTTTCCCTTTTTGGGGTCTTCTTGGTGTGGGGGCTTTAGGATTTGGGGAGGGATTAGGAGGCTGGTAGGGATTTGAGACTAAAAGGGGTTTGTATTGTGAGCCTCACTTACAGTGGAAAGATTTTCTCTAAGGGCTGGTCTACACTGGGGGCGGATCGATCTAAGATAAGCAACTTCAGCTAGGCTATTCGCGTAGCTGAAGTCAAAGTATCTTAGTTCGACTTACCTGGCCGTCCTCACGGTGGCAAGTCGATCGCCGTGGCTCCCCGTCCACTCCGCTTACTCCTCCTGCCGAGGTGGAGTACAGGTGGCATTTTGAGGGTCGATTTATCATGTCTAGATGAGACACGATAAATCAATCCCCGATAGATCGATTACTACCTGCCGATCCAGCGGGTAGTGTAGACGTGGCCAAAGAGGAAAGTTTGCAACTTTTCCTAAAGATGGTCTGAATTCACCTGATTTCCTCTGCATTATCTTGAACTCAACATTTCTGGAGCACATTTTAAGTGCCTACCAGTTCCATTTAATCTCAATGGAATGCCCTAGTCCTTGAGTATTGTATACTGGAAAGGCAGGATCAAAGTGGCAAAGCAACTTGCAATAACCGAGCAGTTTTTAGAAAGAAGGGTCCCTTACTATAGCTATATTGACCTTGAAAGTGTGTGTGTGTGGGAGAGGTGGCTGATTGTTAAACAATTTTTATAATTAATTATACACGCAAGCAGTTGTGGTGATTAGGTAAGTCCGGCAACTCTGTGTGTGCAAATAATTCATTATGGTAATTTGTGGGCACAGTTATGCAATGACTATGACTGCATGTGCCCATTGAATTTGCAAATTAGGCATGTAATTAATTGTTAGTGTACTTTTGACTATTAGTGGTAAATCTTTGACTGTTAGCGGTAAATATGCCCAATGGCCTGTGTTGGGACACTAGAGAGGGTGGGATCTGAGTTACTACAGAGAATTCTTTCCTGGGTGCTGGCTGGTGAGTCTTGCCCACATGCTCAGGGTTTAGCTGATTGACATATTTGGGGTCGGGAAGGAATTTTCCTCCAGGGCAGATTGGCAGAGAACCTGGGGGTTTTTCGCCTTCCTCTGCAACGTGGGGCACGGGTCACTTGCTGGAGGATTCTCTGCATCTTGAAGTCTTTAAACCACAAGTTGAGGACTTCAGTAGCTCAGACATAGGTCAGGGGTTTGTTACAGGAGTGGGTGGGTGAGATTCTGCGGCCTGCGTAGTGCAGGAGGTCAGATTAGAAGATCATAATGGTCCCTTCTGACTTTAAAGTCTATGAGTCTATAATAAAAAAAACAGTTCAAAGAAAACATGTTCTATCCATCATGTGGCTTCCCCTTTCCCCAGCACCAATGCCAGTGAAATCATTATGATGATTTCACTCCCTACCAAAACAGTGGCTTTCTTCCAAGACATAATCCGGCTCTTTTACACTGTCCTCAGATTTGTAATGATGAAAAGGGAAATTAATCTTGAGGAATTATTAGTTGAGTTGTGGTCTATTAATTGCACACATAATAGGTTCTTATGCAATATAGGAACCAAAGGTGTCATCTTGTGTTGCCATTTCTGAGACCATTTTAAATCATTTTTGGCATTTGCAAGGCCCTTGCCAGAGGCTGTTTTTTTTATGTTCAGGATGCACATTGCATTACTTCATATTACATCACAATATGTTGCAAGGGAATGGCTAAGTTATCAAGGCTAATCCTTTAAGTCTTTCTTTCTTTACAATGTCAGACAAAATAAACCTACCTCACACTTCCATAATCTTTTTTGTATAATGAGAATATTATAATCTAGAACAACAAAATCCCCAAACTGCATGCATTCCTGTCAGCCCAAATGTGCTTAGATTTGCCTCTTTCTGTCATAAAAGTAGGTCCTGAGGCTGTTTCTTACAATTTAAAGAGACAACATCAGTCTAAAAATCACATTAATAAGAATAGAGACCAAACCACTACTAGTAATAGTGGTAAAACAGCAAGAGTGAGAGGAATATACGTGGCGCACCAAGACACTGAGAACTACGCAGGGGTGTGGGGAGAGGGTGTGGGTGTGATTTTTCTCAGCTCTACTCATACCCCCTGGGCACTCCGCACCCAAACACACCCTAGACGCCAAGCCAGGTTCATGTTGAATTTGGTTGTGGGTCAGAGCTAATCACAGCTCTTTGGCGCTTTCTCATTGCCACTTGAGTCTTGGTCAGGGAAGTCTTTAATGTGAGGTGGAAACAAGGCTCTAGAGTTGCCAACGTTGACTAAGGTATCATCGTCTGGAGCCCATGCTGGCCCCTGACACCTGACAGGTATAATCTTTTGGAACCCTGACTGTTGTCATGTGACTGGAGCCAGGCCATTGCCATTGTTGAAGGTACTGGCCTACCACATATCCCCTTTATAGACTTTGTTCTCTGCAGGTGTCACAGTGTGATGGAGAAATGGAGGAAAATAGAGAAGCAGAAAAGGAGCAAGTGTCATTGGCAAGGGGAAAACCATCAGAGGAGAAGGGAGATGAGGGAGTGGAGGAAGGAAAATGCAGTGGCCCAAATGCAAGGATGGCTCAGAGAATGGTGTCAAAGCTGTAGCTGCAGAGAGCTCCCACTCATGGGGGTGCTCAACTGATGTTAGTGAGATCATTACTCCTGGTGCTACATGGTAGTGGGTGTGAGCTGCTTCATGCTTGCTGACCGCTCTATAGGGACAGTGATTTGAGCCTCTGTGGAAATCTCATAGACATGGGCGGTCACATCAGAGACTCCCCACTGTTTAACAGGAAATCTCCTTCTGCTACTCCACTGATTCTCTCCACAAACACGTGCACCAATTCTGGACACGTCATTGTTTCATTCTCTTCTCCTCTCAGCCCCTAAAGGGCACAGTCTGCTGAAGGTTGCGTGGCAGAGGAGTTTGGGGCAGGTGGAGGCAGGTCACGTTGAATCTGGGCCCATAACTCTACAGGGAACCTTAGGTTGTTTGACCCAGCCCTGCCGAAGTACGGGAGCCTTACGTTTTAGTGGTGTTAAAGTGCCTCTAGACTCCTTGCCAGCTGCCATGTGCAGAGATCTCCTCTAAGCTCTGTACTTCATAGAATCATAGGACTGGAAGGGGCCCCGAGAGGTCATCCAGTCCAGTCCCCTGCACTCATGGCAGGACTAAGTATTATCTACCTTTCAGAGAAATACACACCATCAAACTTTCCAGCACCTGCCTCACTAGCCCATCCCAAAGCCACGATCCACTTGGTTATGGGCATTGCTGTTGTTAGGGAACTGCAGTTTGTTCCCCTGCTAGTGAAATGAATGTGCCTCCAAGAACCATCCCTTCTCAGACCTTTCTCTTTGCCTGTAGCCACAGCAGGGATAGCCACAGTGGCTGTTGCTGCAAAGTGGGGCTGAGGATGGCTTCCCAGTCTATGCTATGCGCTCGGACTACACACCGGCACTGTGAACCAACCCCTGCCTTAGATTTTCTTTTTCCTCCCTATGTTCATGATTTTTCACATCGTAAAACTAGGTGTTTTTGCCCCTCTTCAGTTCTTCATCTGAGGGTCTTCAAGCTCTCCTTTATCAATGTGTCCAGCTTATCAACACCCGGGCAAGGCTTTGGTCCTAATTTTCAGATGAAAAAACCTGGAGAATGGAGGTTAGTGGCTTGCCCAAGGACACACGGTTAGTGGCTGAGAAGGAACAGAGCTCAGGAGTTGTGATTCCCTGGGCCTTTCCAACCACCTTTCTGGATCAGGGCTCAAATTCTGCCCTCTGCTACACCTGTGTCAACAGTGTGGTAAAAGAGGTGTAGCATTTGGTCCTCTGACTCTGAAGAATGTCTGCCTTTTGCCTAGTACACCTGCACACCTCCCTCAGTCATGAGTCCAGCAATGTGTTTTGTTTTTGTAATAGTAATATTTGCTGCGGCCTAGATCTGATCTACCATGTAACTCAATGTACAGAAATGGGAGCAGGCTAGGATATTGCATGGCCACAGGTTCTTCCCATCTGGCTAATAGCAAGCCTGGTGCTTGCCTTCATTTTTCTACTTTCATATTCTGCACTACTGGACCCTACGGTTGTAGCTTATTACCTGATTTCTAACCTGTGCAGTGACCGCTCTTTGGAGCAGTGCCACTCTCTCCAATAGGGTTGTGTTGCCCACCTACCTGGTCATGGGGAGCAGCTGGGCTGCTACCACCAGCCTCTCAGTCTCTCCACAGCTCCCTGCTAATATTGTCTGCTGTCCTATATAGCAGAAGTCAGCCTACAGGGAACAGTGCTGGGGGAGAGTGTCTGGAATGCAAAGGGAACTTGAGATGGACACCACTGGGTTATTACAGTACAGTGACTGGAGTATATGCAGCATCCATTGCTGTATGAATACTGCAGCAATAGTTGTATGGATTTTTTTAACAGTAGGCTAATCAAATATTGATATTTAAGTAGCTACCTTCCTGGGATCAGGAAGGTAAAATTGGGCTAGATTTCAATGAATGGCTTTTTTTTAAAACAAGCCCATCCAGGGACAGTATTCAGGATTTCTAAGGCCTTCTTTGCTGCATGCATTGGCTTGCTGGCATGTATTCTTTCACTGGGCTTCATTGCAGCTGATGCTTCTGGTTGGAACATGATAGGAGACGTGCACCACGGCACCAATGAAGAATGTACGTGTTTGTTATGAGTCCTGACAGCTGCAGCTCACATACCCTGTGTTTGCCTTAAGAAAATAAGCATTTCTTACATTTCAGCATCTGTTACATTAACAGCTACTTTGAGGGTTCAAGCAAACTAGCCTCAGGCAATGGTTGATTTTTTGTCTGCTGTCAGAGATGTAGCAGTGTCACTATTATCAGTTGAGATTTAATTTTTTGTGTATCCTGCAAGAGCTTAGCCCATTCGGCTTTGGACTATTCTCAGTCATTCACAGTAAAATAGTTCATTCTCCAGTACCCATGTAGCGTGCGTTAATGATAAGGGAATCCCACATGGTGATACTCTTGCTTTCATTCACTACTTGCAAGTACAGTGCAACAAGATGCTCTGTTCCCTACAGCTATACCTTTCACGTGAGTCCAGAGGTTTTAGTCATCTAGAGAAGTGACTTTGGTTCTTACTCTCCATTCCTTTGCACCACTATAAATCAGAAGTAATTCCAGTGAAGTCTGTTCTAAGTGAATGGAGAATTGGTATGAATGAAGAATCAGGCCACCTTGCCTCTTGCCTGGAGCATCTTCTGCACAGCAGATACTCTAGTATTAGTCAGTGCTGGAAATTAAGTTCCCAGCGTTCAGGCATGGTTGAATAGCCACTACAAAATCAAATGAGCAATTGTGACAGAAAGACCATTCCTAGCAAATCTGGTCTGAGTTTCCAAGGCTGAGAATCTATTCTACATATTTCATTCTCTCCTTAAAACCTCTGTAATCCTGGGAAGTTGGTACCCCAAATCTGCTTAGCTGTTATACCAAAATCAAAATGAAGTCAAGTGAATGTGTTTGTCTTCCACCATTATAAATGCAAACTTCATGCAAGTCAAAAGGGACAATCTGAAAAATATAAACTTCAGAGAAATCCAATTAAGCTAAAACAGCTGTTATCAAGCCTGGATTATATATCAATAGGCAGAGTCAGCAATACAGAGAAGCAGTGGCATTCAGTGGGGAGAGCTATTGCTAGCCATGCCAGGGATATTGCTAGTAAAACTTTTCTTAACCCTGCTAGCGACAGGGTATAATCCTAGACCTGGTAGCGACTGAATATTGAGGATAGGAAAGAAATTATGATCATAGCTCCCAGAGGCCCAGTCAAGATCCTATTAGGTTAGACACTGAACACACACGCAGACCCAGGTCCTGATATTGGACTCTTTCAGGCCTGCTCCTGTAATGGACTTCATGTATGTAGAGTGCTATGCCACATGGAGACCCACTGTCTTCAATGGGGTTCTGCTCTGGGGCAGGTGTCAGCTCACACTGAATCTCCCGCAGATTTAGGCCATGAAGAAAAGACCCCTATTGACCTCAGTGGGTGCTGGATCAGACCCTAAGAAAATAACTCGAAAATATCCAGAAAATGACAGAAAAATATAACCCCAACTAGGAATATGCTACAAATCCTAGAGCATCCTGGGTGGGGGTGGTATCTCAGTTCTACAGCTCCATGTCATGTGAGGAAGCTCTCAAAAGCAGAGCTGTATTGCACTTTCACACTCATGTAAATAACCATCTCATGAGACAACGTGCAGGCGCTCTAAAATGTCATGCTTTACATGTTGGGCAAACGGATAGTCCTTGTCACAAAGCCTAGAAGTGCAGTGGTGCAGAGTGAGGCTCTGCATTCACTGTTTACGAGTGTGTGCAGTGGTAACACCCCCTCCTGTGGAACACCAACCTCCTGAGCATGTGACTTGCCAAGCGTACACCTGCATGTTTGCTCTGACACCTTTGAAAATCAGACCACTTAATTTAGAGGTGGGATTTTCCAAAGCATCCAAGGGTGTTATTCCATTTGATTTTCAATGGATACTGAGTGCCTAACTCCCATGGATTTCTCTGGAAATCCCACAAGTGATGCCTCACTCACTCTTGGCACCCAGATTTGATCATTTTGGGCCAAAGCCAGCGTGTTTGCTGATGGGTGGAATTTCCAAGTGCCTCCCGAGTGGCTCAAGTGCCACTGAAAGTCGCCGAGGTACTTCTGAAGATCCCACCGAGTGTCTGAACTACCTTCTCCTCCTTGGAACTGGCAGATGCACAGTGCTGGGGTGATGAGTCCCTTGCACTGCATGGTGGACAAACTGGGGCTGTCTGACTCAGGGACTGACCACCCAGCAGCTTCACAACCACTCGGGTTTTAAAACACAAAAGCTGTAGTTACAAGATGTAGAATAATACAGCAGCCCCTTGAGTGGATGCTTGGCAGGGACTGTGATCCAGCTGCCCATAATGTGCAGTAGAACTACTTGAAAGGAAACTCTAAACCCTGTTCTAGGTCCCTCCCCGTGCACATTCCTAACAGGCCAGATCTTCAAGTCCAGCCAAACTGTACCCAGCAGGACCCTGGGGGTTGGGATGGGAAGGTGCCTCTTTGCCACCTTTCCGGTCCTCCGATCCTGGGGCCAGTTGGCAGCCAATTCCCCCAGCATAACTCAAAACAGCCCAAGGGTTCCTAGGGATTCTTCTGGTAGCTGAGGCTTGCTAAAGAATAAAATATTCTGGCCATGGCAACTGCTACTGTGGACCAGCCCCTATGCTACAGGCAGGGCTGGCCCTAGACCAAATGGCGTCCCAGGCGAGGAGCATCTTTGGTGCCCCTCACCCCCTGTTTGTTAAACCTTTGAATGCTTTATTTTTTTATTGCATTTGTAGCCCATTTCGTGACTTTGATGCACAATTTACATACATGATTTATCCCTGTCATATAAGACTACATTTTCACGCTAGGATCTGTAAATCTGTATTTATTCATGCCATATATAAGCAAATAAAAATATTCATTTCCTCTAAGCTTTTCTCTAAGAGACTTTTGAATTTTAAGAGTAACTGAAATGTACTAACATCAAGAGATTGAACCGTGCACCAACATTGGGTAGACCAGTACTAAATAGTGTCCCTGTAGGTGACTTTGTCTTAGAATGTTAACCCAGTCTGCAGTTCAGATTTGCCCCTCTTGCTGCAAACTAGATTGCAATTGAGCTTTTCGCTTCCTATGCTGAGCTCCAGAGGACATCTTTTATTTTCTAGAGGGAGGGCTGTATTAGGGAGAGCAAAAGTCTATGTTCCGCAGTCCTAGAAAGTCATCAAACATTACGAGTTAAGCATGGTAAAAGAAGTAAAGGTATTTTTATATTGTTGCCTAGATAGGGTTTCGATAGATATCTCTGGCATCTCATTTTATATGTCCTTTATTAGTTGCTACTTACACTCTTCAAGTCTTAAAACACAAGTACACCTTCACAATTGCCCAATAAAACAAGGTTCACAATATCGCTCTCGTCTCTCATTTCACTTCAATTTGTTCTTATATCTCACTGACTGGCTGGCGATGTCCCACCCCTTATATACCCACAAGGGCATGGCTGACAAATTCCAGGAGGTTCAAGGAAAAGGTACTTCTCAAAGTCTGGAAGGTTCCACAAGATTCTACAAAGGTCCAAAACATTCTAGGAGGTTAGTGAAAAATGAAGCCACATATGGAACACCTAAAACATTTTACTTCAAACATTCTATTTTTCCCTTTGGTCGCTAACAATAAAAAGAGCACCCCAAGCAGTCACCTACCCCTAAATCCGGCCCTGACTGCAGGCTTTGGTTGAAGGGAAGATTGTGTGACAGAGCTAGCCAGGCTGGCTTTATGCCCCATAGGAATTCCCCTACATCAGGAGATTACCTAGCTGGCCTCATTAGGGCAGTTTTTTTCTGTCTGAACTTCCCATTTCTGACTGAGACTGAGTCTGGCCCAAAGTTCTTAACTATCCCATAAAGGTTCTCTTCATTTGATTAAAACTAAATCACTTTCAAGAGCCAGGAAACTTTCTCGAAGGGCTGGCTTCATCTGACATTGGTCTGCATGCCTCTAAGTTAGTAGAGCTGGTCCTGTGGGCGAATGAACTTGTCTTGTACAGGGAGGCAGGGCCGGCTCCAGGCACCAGCCCACCAAGCATGTGCTTGGGGCAGCACCAGGAGGGGGGCGGCGCAGTGCGGCGCTCCGGCTGGGCTCGCTGCCCTCCCCCCGGCGCTCTGGCCGCTGGGGAGAGCGGAGCCCCGGCCGGGCTCGCCGCCCTCCCCTGCCACGCTCCCCGCGGGGGGGTGGGGGAGAGGCGGGTGGCGGGAGGCTTTTTTGCCTGGGGCGGCAAAAAAGCCAGAGCCGGCCCTGCAGGGCTGGGAGTGTTGAGATCTGAGATTGAGTATTCGCTTTGGGGGTTGTCCCCCAGGGCTGCCTTTGCTCTGCTTCCAGGTTGTGTCACAGCAACAAGAAGGAGGTTCAGTGCAGGCTGAAAGCAGGAGGCCTGGTCACAGTGGGAAGCAGGATGAAACCAGACACATTCACAATAAATAAATGGGGGCAAGGCAGAGGTGGAGCCTTGATGACCAAAGGGATCTGACTTGAGGAGAGGGGGTGGGAGGGAAGAGAGAAATGGAGGAACAGGCCTGGCCCAGGGCACTGCACCACTGCAAGCTAGTCCTGTTGCTGGTTATACAGCAGCAGAATGGAGTGAGGGTGCTCAAATGAATAGAACAGGGGAAGGGTTATCTAATCCGCCTTTTGCAGACCAACCTAGCTGTGCAGCATATCTTCTTTAAATGTAATCACCATGCAGCCCTTTCTGCAGGGGAACCTGTATTGCTTATATGTGTTTCTATGGTTACATGTTTGAGTTGCATCTGTTAAAATAATAACAGTGCACTCCAAAAAGCAAGATCAGATACTCTTTGATTAAGATCATCTCATTGAAATATTTATGTAGACTCAAGCATCAAATTATTGACCTGCTTCCTGTGGTTAGTCTATGAGCTCCCTAGGGCATGTGTAAATTGTGTATACATTACAGACTATAAATCAACGTGGATTTCAGAGACCAAGGCTCTGGATTTAATGGGCACAGAGGCTCCACTGCATTATTATTTAAACTCTAGATAAGAAGCAATATGAGGCCCTCACATTTTGCTTTACTTATTGGTATTTATAAGGCAGATGTGATTAGAGAAGGCAGGGTAATTAATTCTAGATATTACTTTGCACTTTGAAAAACCACAATCTGGCAAGGAACAATTGACTGAAGGCTCTAAATAAATAAATCGTGTAACCCATTAACTGCAGCATTAATAGACCAATCTGGAAAAAACTCTCAAAGCTAAAGGTTGTGGAAAATTATTACAGTCACTTAACTAATGACAAAAGTAAACAGTTAGTAACTCCTAGAAAAACATCTCTTATCACTTATATAACTCATTACATGTTCAAAGTACTGCACAAATAATAATTGACCCACTAATCCTAAAACATCTTCATTTATATCCAGAGCCTGGTTTTTAAATATTAGGCATGTGATTAATCTAATTTGTATATGAAATCAAACGACTGTGCATTTGCAATTTAAGTGTGGGTTTGTGTACCATTTGTGCAATCAAGCTTTGTGCCTAACTTGTTTAAAAGCCAGGCTCCAGATGTTTAATTTTTCTATAACTTGTTCCTATTTAAAGGTTTCAAACAGTAAAATTCCAGAGAAGACAAATGACTCCTCAAGCCCTCTATAGTCTAACCCAGTTACTATCAGTATGTGAGATCAATGCTGATCACTCTGTCTCCTTTGCTACTAAAGTCAAGTTAAGCAGCATCCTACACTCCAACAGGTGTTTCACTTTAATTACATATTTTGTAATGCTTTCCATACAGGTTCAAGTATGCTATATATATGTCTGCAACCTTAATGATTCATGGCAATTTCCCCCCACCATTAGGTGGCTTGTGATTGAAAACTGGAGCTGGATTGTTGCACAGAAGAGGCTCTGTTAAAATGAGTTTCTAATTGCAAAAGTGTTAGAATTAATCAAGTGGTGTTTGTACACAGTTTTATTAAACCCCTGTTGGATTAGATCCCTGAAACTGAAATACAAAATCTTGTCATATATTTAAATCTAACAAGTGATGCCAAACCCAAGATGTAGGGCCAGTTTCTGGTCATGTCTGGTTAATGAACCATGTATCTACCTTATTCAGTGGTGGAACCTCACATGGATTAAGCCCAATATATGGTCATGAGAACACAATTGCCAATTATATTGAGAGGAATTTAAATTACTCAGCAGAACTCCCCTTTACAGAAATAAAATGCATCCTTGTTTAAGTTAGCAGGCGTTTAACAGAGTACAGATATGAGGATGAAAAAATCTTAAATTTCAGGGACCATGTCCCAGCAAATGGTCAGCTCTGCCCTTCTTACCCCGCCCCAGGTGTAAGAAATGGTCAAGTAGTTTAGAAAATGGAATTTGCAAAGGTGGTTCTGAGAGAGAGAAACAAAAACATCAGCAACAACAACATTAGATGCTGGAATTCCTTGGGGAAATCTTGGTCCTGTATATAATATCTTATTGTATTGCAGTAGTGTCTAGTAGCCCCAGTTATGGATCAGGATTCCATTGTGCTAGGTGCTGTACAAACATATATACATGCACATTTAAAGAAACATGGTAGTTAGCTTTAAGTGTCTGAAATTCCATTTTCCCCAATGGCCATTTTAAATTCCTGTTTTTAATCATCTACCCTTCAAAACTCAATTTATTCTAACTTTCATTTTTGATTTATATGCCCTATATATGAATGAAAATCAGGATTAAAATGTATAACTTCAAAAAAATCTATTTGAAATATCATGGAGTCAGGTATTTTAAGGGGTTAAAAATGCAATGTAAAGAGGAGCTCTAGGGAACATTGATTTTTTTTTTTTTAATATAAACACATTTCACAAAGTGACACAGCTCCCTTGCAGCTCAGGTATGAAACTTCCATTCTGTTATGTTCTCTCTCACATGGGATCTGATCCCGAGATACTTTGCGTGAGATTGAGTCAATGCCCTTTGAATTGCAACTCTTACTATGTTATCAATAGTGCTGGCCGATTCCTTATTTTCAAGCAGATGCAATAATATTGAGCAAAGGCTGCATCTGTAGATCAAGAGTTTTAACAAATAGAAAGTTTGCAGTTGGCTTTTCCCAGCTCCAACTTTCCTTGTGGTGTGGGATCAGCGACTTGTTCACAAACATACCTGCCCAAGAATGTTCATGGACTTCTCTGATACTGAATCAGACTCTTGGGAGCAGAATGCCATAAATTCTTCTTTCATAACTAATCAAATCTTCTAGACCTTTTATCAATCATGCTGGAAATCACAGAACCAGAAAATGTAGGGTGTGTATGTAATTAATATCTATATCTATATATATGAGAGAGAGAGAGAGAGAGATCAATCTTGGGTGTTTTTCTTTTCTCCTCCTCACCATTCCCCCTCCGCACCATTTCTCTCTTACACGTTATGTATTTGTGGGTTACAAACACAGACCAGAGTCGTCAGACACCTAAGCACATCATTAATTTTCCTTGTGTGAGTAGTCCCATTCGGTGTGAGGATGATCTTGTGCTTTAAGCACTGTACTAAGACTCGGGAAGCCAGGCTTCCTTTCCCAGCTCTACCACAGACTGCCTGTGAGACCTTGGACAAATGGCTTAATCTCTCTGGAACTCAGTTCCCCATCTGTAAAATGCGGGAACAGCTTTCTTTATTCCACCCTGTGGGCTGTCTTTAGATTGCAACTATTTATGGTAGGGACTGTCTCTTATTATATGTTTGTACAGTGCCTGGCACAATCAGTCTTCTCTCTGTGAGCTGATGGGTGAAAACATGGATTAACACCACCAAGGAGAGTAGTTGTGTCTGCAGGATGTGGCCCCAAATCATCTGATTTTTGCAGCTCTGACTGTTCCCTGTTATGATGCATGGAAACATTTGAAGTGTTCAAGTAGGGGAACAGACAGAAACACTCTTTGTAGAGGACTACACCGGAGAGGCCAGTAATTCCTTGAGTGTGATGTATGTGATTATTGCAGCTTTGAAAGAAAAGGGGCTTTTATTTGATATTCATTTTGAAGCTTGTCTGTTAAGATTCGGGTTAAGAACTTATTTTCATTGAAACATGTAAATGTAGTAGCTAGACATCCTCTGCTTCTCTTTGTCATCGCTGACTGCCTTTAAAAACACCATGCATTGTTTTCACAGTGTGTAATGCCATCCCTGCTGCCTTTGGCATCAATGCCATAATATTGAAGCTGCAGCTGAGAGGTAAAGGAAAAGAAAGCCACTTGTATGCCCATGACTGAGTTCATTCTTATGGTGCATGGAGAAGGCAGCAATTGGAACAAGGAGACATGAAATATTCAAAAGGCACTCGCACTGTTTTTTTGCCAAAATCAAATCTGAACCAACAAAGGAAACAAATGATGTTAGAGCTCAAAATTACTAGCCCAGTTGCCTAGAAACAATGTTTTTTTTTCACCCCTATGTGATAGGCCTGGATTGAGCTACCTAGTCCAATCTGAGACACCCGCATTTGGACACAATCCTATGCTCCATGTGCTTTGCTTGCAAGAGGGTGGTCAAAATGGGGGTAACTGAGCCAAGGAACAGCATGCTCAGTGCGTGCGTGGGGGCGGGGTGGGGGAATACATGCTTTCAGCAGCACCTTGCGTCAATTTAAGAGAACCACTGCCAGGCTCCAAAGAGGAATTCTGTCTAGTCTTCCTTCTGTTACCGAAAAATGTGGTTGTGATATAAAGGAAAGGGTGTGGGGGTGAGTGAAAATAGAGGGTCCTCAAGGGTCGCTATGGATGCAGAGGGCTCCACAGAAGCAAACAAATCATAAAAAAAATTACAACTATTTTCACGAGGCTATTGTGGATGCTGAGCTAACATTTGAAACTCTGGTTACCAGCAATGATATGATACAGTATTTCCACATCTTGGATATCAAGTTCTAAATGTATTAAATGGCTACTCCATAACATTCCAACTGCTGGCAAATTTGGGATTAGATTAAAAGAGAAATGTAAAACACATTTCTTACACGCAGTTCTATATTTCACTTACAGAACACTAGACTTCTCTAATATCTGGCTAGCTGCCTGATGTCCCAACTCCGGAAACCATCCCAGCATGGATAAGTTTTAAAATAACAAACCCCATGAATAATATATATATTCATCAATCTCATTCAACTGCTGTAAAAGCAGCATTAAGACTTCAAAGTCTACAGCTTCCACCACGGTCTGACTTGACTCCTTAAGTATGGGTTAGGTGAGGATAAAAAAAACTGGATAGTGGGAAGAAAGCAGAGGTCTTGAGTTAAGGATATCTATTCATGAAAACCAGCAAGGAGGAGCTTTTCAGGGTTCTTTAGTGGGAGCTGGATTTTAAAACGAGTGTATTAACAAGCTAGATGCAGAGGGAATATGCGATTTATTAAATATGCAGATAAGTTACTATCATGCATATTTTTACTTGTGTGTAAACCCCTATGAAGGTTTGTTCTCCTGGACATAGTTCCACTGGCTTCAAATGCAGGAATAAAAGAGAGGTGCAGTAGAAAATCTTTGTAGGTGTGGTCCCTAAACTCAGTGGTATGGTTAAAACACATGGGCATGTGGGTGAGTTCCAGAAGAACATTCGCAGTCTAGGTGAAAGGACTCTGAGTTGAATCATGAAATTTCACACATCTAAGAATTAATTGTGTGCCAATAAACTGAAGTAAAGATGCTGCCCAAGCAGTTTAATTTAGATGGAAATGAATTAGTAACTGGAGGGAAAGGATATATTGACAGGGGCATTTTCAGTTCAGTGGATAATGACAATGAAGAAGGCTAAAATGCTGGTCTATATTGAAGGGCATGTTGCTTTCCAAAGAAACAATCTTTACAGGCCTCTGGTTTCACCACATTTGGAGCAAAGGGTCCAGTTTTTGCCAACTTAATTGATGAAAAATATAGATAAGGTGTGAGGAGTACAATCCAGGGCAAAGAAACAAAAGTAATAGAATGCACTGGCTCATGGAGACCTGATGAAACAGGGATCATTGAACTTGGGGGGAAGGCAATTAATAGTTGACCTGATTGAAGTATTTAAACTATAAATTAGCTGTGATTTATGACCATTGTAATCTATTTGAAAATCTACTTGACGTGTTGGACAGATCAGAATTAGACCTAAATGGTCCCTGCTGTAAGGGACTGTCGTGCCAGCCACAGATCTGGCACAGCACCATGCACTAATTTCCCATCCTTGACACACTCACCCTCCCATAGATTTTGATTGGTCTTCAGCACATGTTTAATGTTAACCTAAAAAATGTCTCCAATGCTACTAGACTCGTCAAAATGAATTTGGAGGAACAAATCAGAACAGCAATGAATGTTAACCTAAAATCTGAGCACTCTACATCAACCCAGAAGAGGCCAAGGGAACCCACAGTAGGGTTGTAAAAGGAAGTGCAACGGCATATCCAGTGTATGTTATGCCTATAAAAACAGACAGACTGATGAAGAGTATTCCTGTACTGGCTGTTGTTTCCTCATGACTTTCCCTAAAGAGTTGGTTGAGTTATAGCTGATGTCCTAATGTTTTCCATTGTGCTGTACTGAGCAATAATAAATGCCTCCCTCTTCCAAAAGAGACAACATAAAAGGAGCAAAAAATCTAGTTTCTCTCACCTTCTGAGCAGTCTGGCAAAGTAACTGCCTAACTTCACGAAGGTCTCTTGCCACAGCATCTTCTGAATGATGACAGGTGATAAAGGGAAAACAATGAGGAGTACAAGAGGTGGTATTGTAGACTTTCTAATGGATCTCCCTCCAAACCCAGCCTTAATGTTGATCACATTAGTTGCTTTTA
Organism: Trachemys scripta elegans; assembly: GCF_013100865.1. Lineage (NCBI taxonomy): Eukaryota > Metazoa > Chordata > Testudines > Emydidae > Trachemys > Trachemys scripta. The sequence goes on from NC_048309.1 coordinate 10,090,421, forward strand.
TTTATGTGGCTGGATCAACTTTTGGCATGCACACAGCTGTGCGTATCTGGAACAAAGATGTTCCATATATAGTGAGATTTTGGGCACATCAGCATGAGTTATTGTGCAATTGAAAGAATTCATGTGTACTGACTAAGAGTTTTCAACAGGCTCAGTGCTTGAGCCTACAGCACTGTTTTATATTGACATGTATGAGGCATATCTCTTCCACGCCTAGAACTCAGGAATCTGATGCACTGAGCTGATACAGAAGCTAAGAGAGCCAACACTACTGTTAGTTCTACAATAGTTCCTTGGTTTTCCACTGAAGGAAGGATAAGGTACAATGGACCGTTAGTAGCGTGTATCTGTTACTGAAGAAGAACATTGTGTCAATTCTGAAAAAGAATTCTTTAGCTTGGTAGTTTTGTAAGTGATGCCTGGCATAATAGTGCCCTTCTACAAATTAGGTTTCTTTCATTCTGTAGGACCCATGGTCCCTGCATCTAAATTGTTGGGCGGGTAGACTCTCATTTTATTATAGTTGTCTGTCTTTCTTCATTAGTTAAGCTTTGACATTAATTTACTCTCTCTTTCTGTGAAGTTCCATTTTTTAATGATCTAAGACCCAAATGAGACTACCAGTCTCTCCTCTTCCCTTTGATTGCTGGAAATGTACAATGAAGGAACTATTTCAGCTTCACCATCTGTTTGAGACATAGGTGCAGGATCTTAAGATCTGGTTTGTGTCTTAAATTCCAGACTTCTTCTTCTATGGCCTCTTACTCCCAAACATTTTTTTTTTCAGGGGTGGTAGGAGATGGGTGTAAGCCACTTAAGATGACTTATAGGATTGCTTCAGAGTCTCTGTTGTCACCATCTTTCCCTGTGTGATTCTATCTTCTGTGACTCAAATCAAATTTCCCTCACCATTTATCTTCTCTTGAGCAAGGGTGTTTAACCATAGTGTTCTTGACAGCTTTCAACTTAGGTTATAATTAAATGCTGTCTACTTAAATGCCCCTGAAGTTGCAATAGGATACGTAGTTTTTGCTTGATGTCCTAAACACTTTTGTAGAATTGTGCCCTGTTTAAACATCTACTGGTCTTATGTTTGAAAACACCTGTCATACGAGGATCTGAAAACCCTAATGGGTAATGGTGGTGGGGGTGTTCCTTCTCTAATTGATGCACTGCTCCAGCACTGAGCATGCTGCACTAACAAACAAAATTCTGTTTCTGAATGAGATCATGGCGCAGATGTGTTCTGTACATAATATTAATAGGCTGGACTGGATCCCAAGCATCTTAGTGTAAGGAAGCTCCATGTGTAGTTAGAGGAATTTCTATGGGCCTCCCAAGTTTAGAATGTGCTCCTAATCACCTGGCCCTTTCAATCCTTACTCAGCAAAAAAGTCCCACTGATCTTAATGGGACAACATAGATTCATAACCACGATGGTCCCTTCCGGCCTTAAAGTCTATCAGTCTGACCACCTGCATGTTGCAGGCCACAGAACCTCACCCACCCACACATTCAATAGGCCCATACGCTCTGGATGAGTTACTGAAGTCCTCCAATCTTGACCGAAAGACTTCAAGTTGCAAAGAATCCACCAGTTACTCTAGTACAAACCAGCAAGTGACTCGTGCCTCAGACATGTCTGAGTGAAGATTGACAGATCAGGCCCTAAATTTGCAATATTGTATTCATTCTCACCAGGGCAAAGAACTCACCAGCTTTCAAGAACCTAGTCACTTGAGCTCACTGGTGGTACAAGAGTTCACTGAATCTCAACCCAAAATGCACTTATTTGAATTTTCTTTTTCATGATAAAATACAGATGGCTCCACTTAAAAAAAAAAAAAAAAAAAACCAATCCATCGCTCTTACCAACACTACTTCCAGCATTCCTTACATTGAAACTTGTTAAACCACTGCAGCTGGGAAATGTCCACTTGGTAATGATGCCCACTGCAGACAAAACCTACACTTCATTCTCAGACCAGGGCTGCCATATGATAAAAGATCACTGCAAGGAGCTGTTATTAATTAAAGGCATGTGAAGGGTCTAATTATTAGCAGATTTGTAGGCCTGTTATTTAGTAACACATGTTACTGTTAAGCCTGTTGTCGACATGTACTGAACATCATGTCTTTTATTTGCTGTAGGAACATTTTATAATATGCCGTTTAACATATCATTTTAAAAACAATTTTAGAAAGCAGATTTTGGAACAGAATTTAGCACTGGCCTGTGCATTTGCTGTAATTTTGTAGTAAATCAAGGTAATAACTTTTCATTTGTACAGAGAATACTGTATAATAAAAACCCCACCATAAATATGGGCCTGATTTTTGTCAGAGATAATGAGCAATTGCAGCTCCGAATGGCAACAGCCAGAATTGTGGGTGCTCAGCACTTCTGAAAATCAAGCTCTGAAACTATTTGCACAAGCAAGTTCTCTTAGTATCTACATGGAGTCTGGCCAATTAGGTACTTTAGATGTCCCTTCCTCATACAGGAAGAAGGAGCTTGTTTTTGAACCATATAAAGAAAAAGAAGATAACTTATCCCAGACCTGGGGAAATCCTTCAGAGGATTTGGCTCCAAGTAGTACCCCAGCCCAAAAAGACAGACTTCAATTCCAACTAGATAGTTTCCTATCATAGGGCAAAAGACTTTCAGCACAATCTGTTCATAGGAAGGTCCCTGAATCTGCCATTTGACTTGTCCAAATTAGCCAGAAGGAGATCTTGTCTAGTGATTACCTGAAGCATTCTGGGCTCTCATCCCAGCTGAGACACTGATTCGCTATATGACTTGAGCAAGTATATAACCTTGCTGTGCCTCATTCAACTTGGCTGTAAAATTGGATAAAAAGCAGGAGCTCACTGAAAAACTGATATTGCCCCAGAACTGAGCTCTCTTGGATGGATGGATGGAAAACTAAAGGGTATTGCCTCTGCATCTTCTGATGTCAGTGTCACTGCATGTACTCCTGGCTAACGATGGGGCCAAAAAACACTCATACTGGGACTTCATAGATCAAGAGAAGGGATATGCAACTTGCTTAAACAAAGGCCATGGCTACACCGGGGAAATGAAACTCTAGAAAACATGTTAACTAATATCTGTTACCACATTTTCTATCATGATGCATTTTTCCAGTGTAGACACAGCCAAGTAAACGTTGGAGCAGAAGGCTGCTCAGCCCTCCAGTTGTTCAATTAAATCCAAGTCTTCGTGGCCAAAAAAATAAAATTAAAAAATTGAATACTCAGTGTCCCTCCACTAAGAAAAAAACAGTCGAACACAACCACAAGGTCAAGGTGACTGGTCCTCAGTAAAGGTTTAATCCAAGAACAAAATCTGTATGCCAGGTGCTGAAGGAAAGCCATATGTTTGTGCCTAACATATTGGATTTTTTTCCCCATAATTCATCCTTGAATAAATGTTACCCTTGTGCTTTTGCCAAGGTCAGTGATGTGATATTGGTTATCTTCCTTTATAAAAGCCATTTAGTTAGGTTAACCGCCCAATTACATGGATAACTGCTTTCTTTAAGCATCATCCTCTAACTCTTATTAGATCACAAACCCCCTAATAGAGTCAGAGTACTTCACACCCATGCAGATTACTTTTTCTGTACGTGATTTATGTTGTGATGCTAAAGTTTGCCATGCATATCTTAAAAATCATATTTTTGTAAACATTGTAAATTTTGTAGAATTCTAGTTTGCTATTGGCACTTTTGTCTGTATAACTTGAAGTATAAATAATATCTCTTTTGGCCTGAGTTTTTAACTAGGCCACTACTTTTAAATACAGTTCAGAAACCTAAAAGTTGAAATTAGGACCCAGTTCTACTCCTCTGATGTCTAAAGCAAGGCTTAAATGGAAGCAGGATTGGGATATAAATGTAAACATTACATTGTAGAATGATCAGGTCTAAACGTTATTTTGACTCTGCGTCCATAGATATGTGTGTTTGGTTTTAGAACTAAACACAAAACCAAATTATTATTCTTTCTATTAGTAAGGAAGTAAGATGAAAATGTAACTCTGTAGGATGACAGCTAATTCATAGCCTGGTATAAATTATGCTTAAATCTTTTAAATAGAGAGAAAAACAATTTGTCCACAAATTAGGTGGCAAAAAAGTTGTAATTTTGCAGGTAAAGTAGTACTAGTACTGAAAACATTAGATGTAACATCTAACATTAGATGTTAACTGTTTGCTAACAAAATCCATATTTGTAAATTACATGAAAAAATAAAAAAATGTATGTAGGGTTTCCTTAATCTGCATAATACAACACTATACACAGGCTGTAGGTATTGTTGCCTTTTATAATGCTTTTGCAGTATATTTTTTGGAGAGGGGGAGATTTTTTTGCATACTTGGTGCAGCAGCTGCCATGCCACTGGGATGTTTGGTCTTAAATTATGGCATTTTCATTGAAGAAAATGTGCTGTTAATAGTACCTCTTTTCAAAAAAAGCATGTGTTTATTTTCCCTTATATCAAATAGATTTTAAAAATTAGATTCTGTTACATTTGCTGTTTCCCACATTGATTGATTGTTTTGAAATATACAAGAAAGGGCTGAAATTAGAATGTATGCATATAATTTTCCTTTCACTAGTCACTTTTGCCTCCAGAAATCAAATAGCAGAAGCATAGATTCCTCTCTTTCAGTCAGTATTGTCCCTTAAGCAGAAAGTCTAGCACTTCATGTTAGAGGCATCCTTTGTTCCCTTTATGTGGGGTACGACCACAATTGGGCATCAGAGAAATCCTCTATCATTTCCATTAATTTCATTGTTTCATCTAGTTGCAGAGCTACAAAGATGTTCAGAATTGTTTGATAAGGAAAACTAATCAAACTTAAAATTGTCATAATTATTAACGTATAGTCTGCTTCTCTGGGAATGATTTTGGCAAGCAGACCCATCAAAGAAGGCTGGGAGTGTTTAATCACAATCTGCAAAAGAGGAACTAAGGCCTGATCTAAAACCCATTTAATTCAAGAGGCACCTCTCTACTGGCTTCCTTTAGCTTTGGGGTCAGGCCCTGAGTTCTATGTTTAGAATTCAATATATTGGGCCACTAAGATTTACACATCTTTCATTGTCTCAGGGTGGTAGAAACCACACAGCTTACCCTGTTTTGTTTAGTCATTCCGTATGTCAATAACCCTCACAAAGAAACCTTACAGCTCATAAACGGTCCACTGTTTATATAAAGTCAGGGTAAATGGCCTCTGCTTCCAGTTACTTGTTGGGCCTTTCCTTGCAAGCACATCACACTCAAGCTATGTGGAGTTTGAGTTGACTCAAGAGGAAATCTTCACCCAGCAGAGCCAACCTTTTCTTTATTCCAAAGGATCCTCATCACTTTGATATTGGCACTTTGAAATTATACCGTCACCACTAAAGACATCTGTATTTAATGGAAGAACTATTCTTTAAAGTGAAGCTAAGCTAAAAATGTTTGTTAGCTGGTGCTGGTGAAATAATTCATTTTCATTTATAAATAGAATAGTGTGATTGAATATTGGTACCTCAGTCCTCTCTGCCACTACACTTCTTAAGATGATTATACTTCTCTGTATGAAGTGAAAATTACCTTCTTGGGGGGAGGGGGGCAATTTAATTATTACTCTGCTTCCTCCTGTCTCCATGGTGATCCTATCCAAACAGCCTGTTCCCTTCTGTTGAACTGGACCCTTTTCTCCCCCTCCAGACAGTAATAAATCAGCTATGCATAAGCCTGAATCAAAGTATTAATCACTGGCCTAGGTAGGAGTACTGCCTTCTGCATTTAGGGCTGTAGCTTCTACATCCAGCCACTCTGCCTTCCTCACTCCAGGGCCTCTCCCTGGGTGCAGGCATGAACCTCAGTCCTGGCTGGATCCCTGCCCTGCTTGCCCCATGGCTTTCTCGTGGCAGGGGAGGACTGGCTAGGGGGTGGGGGGGAAGAGTGTCCACCCCCCTGTGCTAAAGCAGCTCTTGCAGCTCTCCCCAAGGCTGCCACCTGCGTGGGTCCACACAAGGGCCGTTATTGTGCTGAGAAATGCCTGTCAGCAGCCGATGCTGGGCTCCAGGTAGCTCTAGAGCTGCGGGCCCTGAGGTACCCCTCCCATGCAGTCCGAGAGAGGTGGGGGGGGGGGGCAGGCTCTGATCTCAGCCCCGCTCCTCCCTCCCCGATGCACGCGGAGTTTGCAGGCAGTCGCGGGCTTGCCAGGCACCAGGGAGGCTCTGAGGCAATCCTGTTTGCAGCTAAGCCCCTGCATCATTTCAGGATTTACTGCGGGGAATATGCCCCTAATTTCCTGCCGTGCCTGGGCGGGCAGGTTTGCAGCAGATGGCAGAGGGACCCCCCTCTGCGTCCCGTCCCCCCCTCTCTCCACGCCCCTCTTCCCCCGGCTCTGTTGGGGGGGGGGGGCTGTTACCTGGGTTCTCTCCGGCTTCAGGGGCAGCGCAGTCTGTGAGGACGCTGGGGTCACTCTGGGACCTGCCTCTCGGGAGAAAACAGCCGGTCCCTTCTTCCGCTGCAGCCATAGGTGGGGGGGTCTCAGAGGCGGGGGGAGGACGAAGCGCTCATGGAACGGGAGGCAGCCAAGGTCACAATGGGGAAGGGGGGGACGGAGTCCGGAGCGCCAGCAGCTTCAGCCAGGCAGCCCCTGCCGCGGCAGCATCTTCCCCGGCCTCCTTCCGCCAGCTCCCGTCAATGCTCCCCACCTGCACCATCCAGCAGCCGCAGAGATGCCCCTAATGCACCGGGCTCCTATTGCCACTCATTGGCGAACTTTCTCCCGGTGCCGCTCAGGGGGCTGCTTTCAGGCTGCTCCGTGGGGGGCTGGCATGAGCTGGGGCTGGGCTCTCCCCTCCCCCTTGCTGCCCCCCTCCCGCCCCCTTCCACCCAATAACAAAATCTTCGCTCCTGCAATTGCTTTAATCTGCTGCTCTTCTTAGCGCATCTGTTGGAAAACATTGGGATTCTCCCATCATGCCCCGCGAGAGGGAATGTGACATCACAGTGGGGTGGGGAGGGGGCTGGGAGGGGGGGACACCTGCACTGCACAAAGAGAGGGCAGCAGCAGGTGTGCGCGGCTAGGGGACCCTGTGAGGGGTGGGGGTGGGAGGAGGGGAAGGAAGCCGGGGGTGTCCTACTGTTAATCTGTCGCTGTTTGCATTTCAACCCCCCCATCTCCCCTCCCCCCAGACACATCTTCCCCCACCCCCTCGGTTGCGAGTCAGGAGCAGCCCCTGGCGGGGGGGGGGACTGCTGTCATGTGACCAATCAGATCAGCCCAGCAGGATCTGTGCGGGTGCGTGTGAATGGGGCGGAGGGGGGGGGATCCCAGCGAGATTGGCCCCTTCTTCCCCCATGCCCCTTCCGGGAGCTGCAGCTGGCACCCTGTGCTGGCTCCGGTTCGGGCTCCCCTGGCCAGGACTCGCCTTGCTCCGGGCGCCGCGTGTGTGTGCACACTAGGCTGGTGTGCCAGACTGCACGTGGAGAGCGTGTGCATCGTGTGCGTAGAGCGCGTGTCTAGCGTGTGCATTGTATGTGTGTGTGCAGTGTGGCTGCCTCGCGCGGCCTCTCTCCTCTGGGCACTTGAGTAGGTTACAGATGGGAGCCGCTGTTGCCCTTAGCCCCCTTTGCCTGGGTCGCGGAGCCCCCGCTTTGCTTCCCGGCCCAGCCTTTCCTGGCTACATTCCCCCAGAAGCGGAGAAAGAACAGGTGGGACGACAGACCCAGCGAGCTGCTGCTGCCCATGTCAGCTGACGATCTGCCCAAAACCCAGCCCTTAAAAAAAAAAAAAAAAAACCCAGGGCAGCTTCCAGTTTGCCAGGCACTAGCTGCCCTGACACTGATTGGGGAAGGAGGGGGGCGTGACTCAATGGTACTCAGTGCTTTCCTTACCAGCCTGCTTTCAGCAACATCACAGTGGCTTCACCTTGGACTGGAACAAGCAGGGCAGGCTGCTTTTCTATGGCTGGGGAATAGAGCTGGTCAGGGATTTTCCAAAGAAACATTTTGTTATTTTTGAAATATCTTTTATAGTCTACATTAAACCAAAAACATAACACAAACTCAAAACCAGAACCAAACATTTCAACTGACCCCAAACGATTGGTTTTTTTGGAATTTCACGTTAGAGGAAATTTTTTTTAAAAAATTGTTTTCATTCTCTTCTTGGATGGATTTTTTTTTTTTTCAAATGTGTGGCATGTCCCAGGAATCAAAAAAATCCAGTTCCTGTCCAGAACTATGACCAGGGTGGATTGCTTGGCTGCATATGCTCCAATGCTCTGGGTGATTTCTTCCCTGTTAAAACTTTAAGCTATTGATGTCCCAGTTAGAGAAGCAGGGACCCTTTGTAGGCACTGCTCTGCTGGTGGAATAGCACAGAGTTTATCCATGCAGCCCTTGCCTAGAATACACAGTGGTCTCGGTCCCACACATTGATCTGTACAGAGTACTCCATAGTGGTGCAGCTGCTGTTGGGATTGTGTGTAATACACCCTTGACACACAAGCAGGGTTTAAGGGCTGGGGGTTTGCACAGACACGTGCACATGTTACAGCAGGGGTGGGCAAACTTTTTGGCCTGAGGGCCACATCGGAGTTCCAAAACTGTATGAAGGGCAAGATAGGGAAGGCTGTGCTTCCCCACACAACCTGGCCTCTGCCCCCTCCCACTTTCCTGCCCTCCTCAGAACTTCCCACCCATCCAACCCCCCCCTGCTCCTTGTCCCCAGACCACCCCTTCCTGGGACTCCCCACTCCTAACTGCCCCCTGGTACCCCACCCCCTATTCAACCCCCTGCTCCCTGACTGCCCCAACCCCTATCCACACCCCTGCCCCCTGACAGGCCCCTCGGGACTCTCACGCCTATCCAACCCCCCCCTGCTCCCTGTCCCCTGACTGCCCCCCGGGACCCCCTGCTCCTTATCCAACCCCCCCGCTCCCCACCCCCTTACGATGCCATTCAGAGCAGTAGGACTGGCAGCCGTAAGACCCAGACAGAGCCAGCCACGCCAGAGCGCTGGCAGCATGGTGAGCCGAGGCTGCAGGGGAGGCGCCAGGGGCTAGCCTCCCCGACCGGGAGCTCAAGGGCCAGGCAGGACAGTCCCGCAGGCCGGATGTGGCCCTCGGGCCATAGTTTGCCCACCTCTGTGTTACAGGCATAGCTGGTAGCGACACCTATACTTAAGGTTGCTGGACATATCCTCTTATAAGACTGTGTACAGTTGCTTATAACTTTGTGAAACTTAAAATTGGGCTGAAATTGTCCATCATAGGTGTCTGCTCCAGTCTGAATTTTTTTTTTTTTTAATTCTAGCAAATATGGTGTTTGAAGGCCAGAAAAGGGGGTTCGGGAAAGATTTCTTTGAGGCTATGGTCCTCATCAAGTATGGGTTGTAATAGCTTAACGATACTCCTCATGAGTTCCAACATGGGGTGGTAGGTGACTACAATGGGCATGCGGTCAGTGGTGTTTTTTCTGTATTGAAGCAGATTTTCTTGGGGATTTGGGTGGCCTGTTCCATGATGCGATCTACTTCTCTGGTGGAGTGTCCTTGTTTGGTGAATGTGGTTTTAAGCAGCTTAAAGTGTGTATCCCAGACTTTCTCCTTGGAGCATATTCTCTAATATCTGAATGCCTGGCTGAAGATAATAGTTTTCTTAGTGTGTCTAGGTTGGTTACTGGATCTGTGGAAGAAAGTGTGGTGATCCATGAATTTCTCATATATAGTTTTTATAGGGTTCCATTGTTGAAGCTGATCCTGGCATTCAGGAAGCTGGTGTGGGAGTGTTCTAGAGAGAGTTTGATGGATGGGTGATGGTTACTGAAGTTGTGGTGGACATCTGTGAGGGAGTTTGTCATCTCTCCAGAGGATGAAAAGATCATTGATGTATCTCAGGTTTATCATTGGTTTCGTGGTGTGTTTGTCCAAACCATGGTGTGGAGATTAATGGAAGGAGGAGGCATACATCAGGGCCCTGATGGGGCTCTGGGTGATCGCTCGTTCTCACCACTCAGCACGGATGTAATGAGGCTGAGTAGTGTCCGCAAAAGAGAAACTAAACAACTAATTATTCCTCAAGAAAGGTTTTTAATGACTTATGACTATAAAGGCAACACAGACAGAATGTGCCTAGCGACTTCATGTGTACTGTAACCATCCCCAACCAACACAAATTCATATGCAATACTGATGCATTAATTAACTATAGTTAACTAATTTTAACCTACCTATCAACTTATTTAACAACTTATAAACTTCTACTGGCTTTTATGATAAACTGAATGACAACTTATACTGAAGACAGGCACAGCAACATGCAAAGCTATTATTGTTTACAAACTACGAGCTTCACCAGCACTGTACCCGTTTCCAGCAAGGCACAAAAACATATACAGTTATATATTGATTAACTATTGACTACAAATATCTGTAATCAACTTAAACAATTTTAAAACACTTTACTAAAATAATTAAGTTATAATGTTAATACAGATTTAAGATTAACTAGCTCGAGCATAACCAGACCTCTTCACTCTCAAATCTTACCTTGCATTCTTCCTTACATTACCTTCAGTCGACGGTTTTCTGCACTGGCCAGGCACACGTAGTCAGTGAAGCGCAAGTCCCTTTGGTTCAGGGGGTGTATGTGAGCCTGACAAAGAGTGATCTCTTTTAGGTGAACACACATACAAACACTTGCGTTTTTGCACCTTTTTTATACGGTATTTGCTGGCCGTGTTTCAAAACAGGTCAACCAATTAAGGTGGCCAAATGTTCTAGAGTGGTATTTGCGGTTGTCTTGATCTTATGAACTGTGCACCTGTGCTCTACGCGGCTAATTGTGGTCAATTTGCTAGACTCAGAAATGCTTCAGTCAGTTTAAAGAGGTGTTTGGTTGCAGAGCATAGTAACCCTAAATCCGTATCTATCTTTACAGAGTTTCCTTTTTAGTCTATAAAGCTTCCTAGCTAGATTATGCTTATGCTTGCAGTATTTAACTGTGCTCGCTTTTTACAACTTCCGGAAGTTTTAGGCCTAACACTGCTTAGCCTGACACTACTTGACAAGGCTTATGCACGTTAATCACACATGGGAACAGTCATGGGCACTGGGATGGCTCTCCAGTATGCCAATCTCTTGATGAGCCACCTTGAGGAAGAATTTCTGGACAAAGTGCTTGATGAATGTAAAATTGCTAAAGGTGAGGATGAAATGACTGAGTTTGGCTGTGTGTTTGGTGTGGATATCTGAGTGTTTTATTGCCTTGTAGATATTTGAGGCAGGCAGCGATGCTATGTTGGTGTCTAGGGAGGTGTCATGCACAGTGACAAGGATGGCATTCTGAGGGAGGTTGTTAATGTTGTAGAGTTTCTGGAGGAAGTTGGTTGTGTTCTGGAGGAAACTGACCCTTTGTATGGTCAGTGGTTTGAGGATGGTTCCTGAGTTCTGATGTTCCTTCCGTGAGAGTGCAATGGCTAGATATGATGTGTTCTTTGTTTGTGTATCGTGAGAAGCATGTACAAGGTCCCTAGGGTGGGTTTGTGGGAGTTGAAGTTGTAGAGTTTCTTTTGGAGTTGTTTGAGGAAAGCAGTGCTTGGATCCTTTCCTTTCTTATGGCTGAGTCAATTGCCTCTGTATTTGCTTTGGTCCCTGCCAATCCAAGCAGCAAGAAACAGGCTGGGAATCAATCAAAAGTATTTTATGCCAGAGCTGCCCTTAGGCCACTTAGTTATTTTTCAATGCACTGGCATCATATCTGTGGTGGGGAGGCTAGGAATAATAATTGTGTTCAATTATTTAAACATTGAACATGTAGCACAAAGCATTTCATATTTTGCAAAAGAGAGATTTGTATGAAACATCTATCAGTTATCCTCATAATAATAATTAATAGTGAATCCAATTGCACCTTTCATGAGATTATTTTATGAGGGTTCTGCAGTCTTTATGGTGGGCTTAAGCCCCAACGGACTGGTGTGCGGGGATCTCAGAGATTCCTCCCACTCCCTCCCCCCCCGGAGGAAAACACACACAACACTTTCAGGATCAGACGCAATATTAGTTGTTAGCATATTTCCTGAGCATAATTCCAATCCTTTTAGCTCCCTATTTATATTTCTCTCTTCATTGCAACATCTCCCAATTTAGTACAAGGAATTGACACCTTTTCTTTCTTTGTGGATTACAACCTATATCTCATTGATCAGAAGACAAATTTCATGGGTCCCTGTGACAGTCTGTAACCTATGTTCACCCATTTTTCAAGACTATGATACATTTAGTACAAACTATACCTTGTTAGGTATCATCTGAAAACTCATGATTTGTTGATCATTATTGTCCTGGTAAAATATGTGTGGCAACATTGTATGTAAAGTTATAAGATTCCATCGTATGATGTTACTAACACATATTCTAAATCTGGGGAAACTGCCACAAACCAGTTCCTCAGAGATAAAAGGCAAACTGATGCCTTAGCCAGATGTCAATGAAATTAAATGGACCATCTCCGGATTCAGTGACCATTCTTTGGCAGGAAAACGGGTGTGAATAAGAAATTTACATCTTGGCAAAGAGAAACAGCTGGAAGTTCCCATCTCCACAGACTTGCTGTCTCCTGAACCCCAGATGGAGGTGATTCTCAAGGAAGAGGAAAAGATATAAAAATGGGGGAACAGATGCCCCAAATGATCTCTCCCCTCACCTCTTCTCATGACATCAGCAACACTAGAAGAACAAAAGAAATAGCTTTGGAGTGGGTGGAGAGATCCTGACTGAAAGGGGTTCAGTCAGTAAGATGGAGAGACGTGGTGATCGAGGCCTTTTGCTTTGAATTCACTTAGCTTGTTAAGTTAAGTATTAGTTGCGTTTTACCTTTTATTTACTTGTAACCAACTCTTACTTTTATGTCACTTAAAATCTATCTTTCTGTAGTTAAGAAACTTGTTTTATTGTTTTATCTAAATCAGTGTGTTTGGATGGAAGGGTTGGGATAACAAGATCTGTGCATATCATTTTCTATTAATGAAATGACAGACTTTATATGAGCTTGTGTTGTCCAGCAAGGTGCTGGGCTGTACAAGATGCACATTTCTGAGGGAAAGTCTGGGACTGGGATCTTGCTGGTGTTTCCCTGCAGTGTAATTTGTGTGTGGCTGACTATAGCACTCATACAGTATACCTGGAGTGATTTACATGCTGGGTGCTGCATGTGAGGAGACCAGGAGTGGTTGCTCTCACAATGAAGCAGTATAAAAGGCACCCCAGGTTGGAGAATTGAAGGGACACAGCTGTTCAGCTGTCCAGATTGTACCCTTGGTAATATCATCATAATTTCAATTTGAATTGTGTTCAGTTTAAAGAAAATGGCATTGTATTTTTCTCCATTCAGAATTTAAAAATGGGGCAAACTTATTTTTTTAAATGAAATATCCATTCAATAAATACTAAAATAAGCAATACTTATTTAGATGTATGCACCCCACAAACACTAAAAAAGAATCCCCTGTCCATCCACTTTAGACTTCATTGACATAACCTAATACAGAAAATTAACACCCAAACATAATTAAAGTGCAGCAGTACAATTCTATTAATTGTCTTTCCATGCAATAAAAGACAGGTGAACAGATAGTTTTTTTTTTTTATGTTCCATTTAAACAACAACAAAAAAAACCCCTAGATGTCAATATTTGAATTCTAAAAATGTTTCTTTGAAGGGAAGAAACAAAGAAGAGATGAGTCATGTTGACCCAATTTTTCTTGAGTCAGCAGGATAGTACACAGCCTCATTTCCATTACTCAATAGCCCATATGTGATTTCTGATCATACCTTTAATCTTTTTCGTTATTCCTTCCTTTGGGGAAAAAAATGACTCAGGACAAATTTAGAATTATAATCATGTCAGCTTTAAAGCTGCAATTGTTTTGATGACAATGGGAGACGATTTTTTTGCTTAGAGCAATGTTTTCAGATCTAGCAACAAAAAGCATAATTTCTGGCTCATGTGGTTCTTGCCTGGCTTTTGAGATTTGAGGCCAGCATGCTGTAACTCAGTATGCTCACATTAGTGATGCTGATGTTACCATCTTCTAATGCTCAAAAGCCCCCTGTGTCCACATACTGTGCTGTTTTTGCTCAGACAATTTCTTGGTAAGTAGGACATGGGGAACGTTGTGGGAAATCGTGTGTCAAGAAGTTGGTAAATAAACCTATGCCATTAAGAACAGATCAAAAATTATCACTGCTGGGTGTTCCATATAGCACTGAAGAATTGGAAGAAGTCTTTTCCAAAACAAGAACCTGTCCCACTTGCTACTATAAAATATGGATAAGGGACCCAACTAGTAATAGGCAGGGATTGTCTCTGCATTGGTCTCATACGTATTCACACCTTTTGTGTTTCCTGATTTTGGCTCCAACGATGCTTCTGATTGTTTCCAGGAATTGCCCACTGCTGCACACCTGAGTCTGGGGGCTGATTTTTCCCCATTTGCTTTCTCTTCCAGCTGCACGGCTCTGCCTCAGTTTGTCATGTTATGAAGAATGAGAGACCAATGATGGGAAGAGCCAGGGGATAGTATAAAGGAACAATCAGCTCAGCTGCCTGCCTGCCCCACCCTCAGCTCCAGCTCAGAAAAGTCCCCTGCCCCAGCCACAAGTGCCATAACCAACAGAAAGTGAACCCTTATACTAGAGTAATGATCCCACACCACACAGCTTACAATAGCAACATCAGTCTAGAAAATCAAGCAGGGGGAACTAGGAGCTGTTGCATGTAGACGCTGAGAGGGAATTTCAGGGACCTGGTAGCCGTGCAGTAATTAGGTGCAGGGAGTAAGATTTACTAACAACTTGAGGAAATCTTTTTCTTTTCCACATTCATCGATGTTTGAAAGAAACGAATAGGTGGAAAGAAAAGACAGCTATGGGTGATGGCGAGGGACAGCATTGATGAGTATAATACAGTGGAGAAATTGTTCAAGCGCAGATTATCCACGTGAAAATATGATTTCTGCAATGTTGTAAACTCAGACCTGAGGTGACATGCGAGTAAATATTGATTTGTGCAAGTTTAAGGTACCTGGGGGTAAGTCTTGTCTGGCTTCCGCACACAATTTACTCCAAGCTTTTAAAACATTTGGGGAGAAAGGAGCACATGCTGTTCTGGGGCTGGGTCTGCTTTCTTGTCCCATTAAGGAAGGGCAGCCAGCACATCCCTCGGCCCGTGCTGCTTCCCGCTGCCCCCATTGGCCTGGAGCGGCGAACCGCGGCCAGTGGGAGCCGCGATCAGCCGAACCTGTGGACGCAGCAGGTAAACAAACCAGCCCGGACCGCCAGGGGCTTTCCCTGAACAAGTGGCGGACCAGCTTTGAGAAACACTGCTCTAGAAGGATAAACAATTTCAAATAACTGGATTGAAAGACACCTGTTGTGTCCACTTTTATCTGCCAAATAATTCATAATTTGAAATAGATCGGGGTACACCAGTGATGATTTAGGCACCTGAAAGCCATATAGCCAAAAGAGGACTCACAATGAGATCAAACCACATAGTTCAACCCCCTCTGTAACAGAATAATAATTAATGCTGCAAAAGCTGGTGAAATGCTTGCATGTTACAGTTGTAGTATAGGGGACAGGGGTTCTAGACTCAAGGAGAAAGTAACGAGAGGAAAAGCAAATAGTAATACATAGTATTTTTCATAAATAGATATCAAAGCACTTCAGAATCTTTAATGTACTTATCCTCACAACACGTTTGTGAGGTAGGCAAGTACTATTATCCCCACTTTACAGATGGGGAACTGAGGCACAGAGAGGCTAAGGCATTGCAATGCCTAACTTTCAGGCATCTAGAAAATCACTGAAACTACAATGGGCTCTGCAAAGCCTGAGTTACGTGCCTAGACTTCCTATACAATGAATGGGGAGAGAGAGGCACCTTAGAATGAATCCAAAAAAGCCAACATGCTGGGCAGGAGCTGCCTAGGCTACCCAATGGGAGATGCTAATAAGAGGGGTGTGTCCTAAGTCCCGCCCCTCTCTGAGGCATGTAAGCTGGGCTGCAGGGAGGCCCTATCTCTGCTTTCCCTACTCCTGGAGTCAGCAGCTTAGATGTCTAAATTATTCCTGTGTGAATTAATGAGGTGCCTGCCGCACTCCATGCAAAGCAGCTGAAAGGGGAGGTGCTGCCACCACCCACCTTATAACTTTTAGCCACCGGGGATATGGGAGACCTACATTCAATTCTCTGCCTGAGACTGAAAGGCACATAGTGGGACAGCTTCAATAGGAGACACTGAGGGAGCCCTGCATCAGTATATCCGAGTATTCAGTGGTTAGGGCCCTCTTGTGGGAGATGTGGATTCAATTATTTTTTGCTCCCTCAGTCAGAGGAGGGAATTGAACCTGAGTCTCCTACATCACAGATGAGTGCTCTAACCACAAAGCTCCAATGTACAGTGTGTGCACCTCCCAGCACTAGCTGGATTTTTGAATGGGGACTGACATGGTATTTGTGCTCAGAGCACATCTACTAGATTGGGCACCTCATCGGTGGGCAAACATTTATTTTTGCTGGGATTGTACTGGGGAATAGGCAGGAAATAAGTGTCTGGGTGCCTAGAATGAGGCAGCAGCATGTATCCCCAGAGGCAAAAACTTAGACTCCTAAGGGACTTTTACAGCAGCAAGTTAGGTGCCAAGTAAATTTAGGTGCCTACAGGATTCGGCAGCAGCCAAACAGGAGTTTTGTGGATCACAGTGATACCTAAAAACTGGAAGTTAGGTAGCTGAGTCCCTGCAGGGGTCTGGGCCAAAGTGATTTACCCACGGTTACATAGAAACAGGGCCGACTCCAGGGTTTTTGCCACCGCAAGCGGCGCAAAAAAAAAAAAGCCACAATCGCGATCTGCAGCGGCAATTCGGTGGGAGGTCCTTCGCTCCGAGCGGGAGTGAGGGACTGTCTGCCGAATTGCCGCAGAACAGCTGGACGTGCCACCCCGCTGCAGAGTGGCCGCCCCATGCACCTGCTTGGCAAGCTGGTGCCTGGAGCCGGCCCTGCATAGAAAGTCTGTAGCAGACCTGGGAATTGAACCTGCATCTTCTAGGCTAGTTCCCTAACCACTGGACCATCCTTCCACAAAGAAAACACCAGCCTATTGTAAATATCAAATATAAAGTCCATGTATTTTTTATGGAACCTTAAACTAAAAGTTTAGTTTAAGGTTCCATAAAAAATACATGGACTTCATGTTCCAACATCCATGTGAAATAATCAGCCCTTCATGAAACCCATTTTTCAGGATAAGACAAAGTTTAGCTGAAAGCCCTAAACTGAGGTCTAACCAGCCCTAAGCTCCTAAAGCTAGACACCAGGGATGAAATTCTGACTGCACTGAAACCAACGGAAGCTGCCATTAACTTCACTGGGGTCAGGATTCCACTCCAGATCTCTAATCCCTTGGCTCCATCCATTATGTGTTTTAGCCATTCAGTCTTGTTTATTTTGTTCCCCCGTCCCAATTTCTTTCCTTTTCTATGTATATGTATTTCCCCCCACCCCATTAAAACAATTTTATCAACATTTTTATAGAAATATTTTCAGGTTTAAACTCTGAAGTTTAAGGTTTTCTGACAATTTTTTTTTCCAAAAAATGTTCATTTCATTTGAAATAAAATCAAAGTTTTATCAAACAATTCTCAACCAGCTCAACAAGTCCAGGGTGTATGGTTCCCTGGAACCCTGGCAGTGGGCCAACAAAATATTTTGAAGTCCTGGCATCTGCCGCAGATGACATAGCTCAAAGGTTCAGATCCGAGGCATGATTCAGGCTTCAAAGGAAAGCTGACTTCAAGCAGGAAGCAAGCAAGTTCAGACATTGAGAGAGAGAGCTTTGGCTTCAGGGCTCAGGCAAAAACAGCTTCAGCCCCAGGGCAAGAACATACCCAGAAATTATTCCAAGCCCTATAGCATTACTGCAATACAACATTCCTTCTTCATAAGCTTTATCTTTATCCGGCTACTGCAATGTAATTCATCATTCTGCTGAAGCAATAATAATAGGATTTAAATCGCACATTTCATCTTCAAAACACTGTGGGAACATTAACTAATTAATTAGGTTATTATAAACTCTCTAGGTCAAACTCTCTCTGGTACATGCACGCAGCTCCCATTGCAATCAGTAGGAATTCCGTGTATGTATCCAAGGTGTCTCCTTCATTGTAACAAACTCTGTGTTCTACTGCACCAAACACATGACTTTTGAGACCAGACCATAGATGAAAAGAAGAACTGGGCCCATTTGTAGATATACAACATGCAATTGCTCAAAGAAAAATCTTTTAATGGAACAGATAACATTTTACATTAAATACTGTAAATAACCTTTTCTGTTACGATAAGGAAGACACATGGATGTGCAGAGATTAACTGCATAAATAATAATAAAATCCCACCACAAATATTTGCACAGTACTCAAGGCTTAGGGCCTGATCTAAACCCATTGAAAGCAACAGAAAGATTTCAGTGAGCTCTGTATCAGGCCACCAGTGATTTAACTGCTAGGGGATTTTAGATTCCCATAGCACCATTGAGATATACGAACCTGGATAAAGTAAAATAATTTCTAATATTAGCTACATCAAGCAAATATGAGCAAGCTCTATCAGTAATTAAAACTAATCCATTGTCCTTTTGTCGCATGTGGACTAAATCCTGCAGTTTTTAGTCAGGAAAACTCCCACTGAACTCAATGCTACTTTTACTGGGAGGTCAGCAGTGCGAAGTCCCGGAGCCAGTTGACGACATTGTTATGTTAGTGAATTTGCACAAAGTATGAAAAGCACCAACATTTAACAGCAGCACCATGTGAAGGTTGTCACCTTGCTCCCTCTGAATTCAATGAGAGTTAAGAGGAAGGTGCAGGCTCGATGCCACTGGGAGTTTTACCTGAGTAAAGGTTGCTGGATTTGGTCCTATGTGTATATTCCAGCCACTCTCTCTCTATCTCGTCCTCCTTTAGTCACATTTTCCTTTTTTACCTTCCCCACTCTGCTTGTAAACTGCATGCTTTTACATACCAACCAATTTATATGTTAATTTAATATCCTGGTTGTCATAATAGTTGAAGTAACGATGAAGTAGATCCTAACTCCTGCAAACCACATAGAGCAAACAAGTGCATAGTGCCTGAGTCTGCTCTCCATTACTGGCTTTCCATGGGTATAACTCCATTCACTTAATGTAAAACTGGTGGAACAGTGAGGGGATTCAGGCTCACTCAGCTGTGCTTAGGGAGCATTGGGACAAAAAGCTAAAGCCCTAGAAAAATCTTGAGGTGCTAAGTTTCCGTACTTTGATTTCTACAGAGTGTTCTCTGCAGATTTGACTTCTATTTTATGTTCATTGAAGCTATAACAAAAGAGCCTTCTCTAACTATATCTGTGAAACAAGGGGTAATTTCTTTGGCTCCTATAAATGGAGGCGGGGGGAATCTGAAATCTTTAGCTAATTGGAGGTCTATTCCACTTCATTGAGATCCTAAAATGCTGACTGTAATTTGAATTAATTTATCTTATTTAGTTAATCAAGTGCAGTGTAGATTTACCTCAGGAAGACACAGTTAATAATGTGCATTTAGTTCTGGATGTGTTGGGAAAAGCATGCCTTGGAATGTTGCCTGCATTTTGTCTTTGCCTTTCAGAGAGTATTTGATGTAATGGAATGTTGGTTTTTAATTTAGAGCCTATGGATAATAGACATTTGATATGTATTATCCAACTGTTAATACTGAGTATAAAGTAATTGGCAGATTTCAAATAGTAATTATTTGCTTATAGACTGAGTCATGGGAATGGGGATAAAATAGCTGTTTTGGACAGAACATAGGTTCAGTAACTAAGGTGTAGCAGGTCCAACTGAGAGAGCTTAAAAAGGGGAATATCCTAGAGGCAAGCTTTGCAACTGTCACATTTAAGATTTGGATAAGTGTGTTAAGGGTTCGGCCAGATTTTCGAAGAGATTGGAAGCACTACATACATCAAGTTTATTGTTAATCGGGACTCCAGTAGAGAAGGTTTTGGGGGAAGAGTTGGCTGATGTTCTTCACCATGGTGGTGTGAAGGGGAACTGAGTTGCAGAAAAAGGCACCCAGGGCGGTGAAGGAGGCAGTAAGCTCTTCAGAGGGGCAGGTGAGTTACTATTACTACAAATAACCATCCTGGCCCCTCTGCAAATTATCCATAGGACTAATGGGGCATGCGGGTGGGAGAGACCAGAGAAAGAAGCCTGGGAATAGCAACTCTTAAGGCTTTATCCGGGTGCACAGTGCAGCCTGTAGGCACTTAGTTCTCCGCATGCACAGAAAGGCAGCTGTTTTCCCCATCCTGCAGGGACTGATGTCTCGGTAAAACACTGGGATAGTTAAAGATCCTTACAGTACAGTAAACGGAACCTTCTCCCAGTCACTGGGGGCTTTTAGGAGCCCAGAAGCAGCAAGTAATCATGGGCAGCATAACATTCCAGCTGTTTGTGCTGAGTGCAGCTACCAGAGGGAACGTTTCTCAAGGCTTCCTGTGAACCACCTCCCCGCTCTTCCATTTTTTACAGTTCTCCTGCCTGCACTGCATCCCTGTGAAGTGGAGAGCATATAATTCAAACCACATGGGAGTTTTTGACGACAGTAGCTAATTATGTTGGAATTAGAAAAAGAGGGTCTATATGAACCTTGCTATTAACAAGAAGACAGGTTCAGTTTCAGGCTTTCAATTTGTCATGCACTTGAGTGCTCCACTTAACAAATGAGTAGTCTATTAAAGAGTGAGGGCCAGATTGACAGATACAGGCCTGGGGCGGGGAGAGGGAAATAGGTGGTGGCCCTGCATCCTAGGGAACATGCATCCCAGATACTACATTAGCCTTTACATAAATGCTTCTTTTCCAAATTATTTTTGGCTCAGACTTTCCAAGGTGCCACTTTGTATGTGTCCAACTGTCACAGGTGCGAGGTACGTACAAAATGTTACTTTTGATCATCTGAACCACCATCATTTATGTGATGCTCACTTCTCAAATGTTCAAGTAATTAACTGCAAACGGGTCTGTTTCTGCTCTTCTTGAAGTTGTTGGCAAGAGTCCCATTAGCTTCAATGGGAACAAGACAGTGCTACGAATAACTAGTAATAAATGTTTTGTGGAGGGGGGTTACTTTAATTTTTTCATGGTAAAATGGAGGTATGGAGTCATTCCAATGTCACAGGGCCAAAGATTCTGGAATAGTTATCACAGGATATCAATAATGCCAATGACTATTGGTTTTAAACTACTACCTGCTCTTAACTTCTTAGGTTCTTCAAGTCCCTTGGACTTATCTTCTTCTAAGCATCAACTACATGGTGTCATTGCCTTTACGCTTTTATTACCATCACTCGGGTACTTTCCATCGAGGAAATGAAAATCAACCAAGTACTCACAAGTTTGTAAGTAAGTAATGTTAAGAAAACTGAAAGCAGTTGATTTTTCCCTCTCCCAAAGTAATTTGACTGATGCTTATATTGGGTTCCTTATTAGGTCTTTGTTTTTTATAACCCTCGGCAATCTTCTGAGCTGGTGCAACTCAGCAAACGTTTTCATGTAGGCAGCTAAAATGACATTGGTGGTAGTTAGTAAATCAATTTAAAACATCAATAGAATTCTGCACTAAGAGCTGCAGAAAGAAGATCAAGTTTTGTATAATATTTAAGGATGAACATTCTCGTGCCTTTATCAGCCAATAAATGTGGCTGTTTTGGTCAAAATCTTGTATTGCTTTACATGGAAATTTGATTTAAAAAATTCTTGACATTTTCAAATATATCCTATTTATGTACAGATGAAAAGCTAGAGTCTGTAACTTATCAGGCAGGCATACTGAATACCTTGCAAAGAATTCATCTCTCTACTATTCTTACAAAAGCTACTATGATAATATATGCCTACATTCTTCGATATGATTAAGGGACACTGACATGAAGTGGTCTTGTTGTTTACGAGTTGTATATGTTGCTTGATGTATCAAAGAAAGATACTAGTCTGCCCAGTTTTAATAATCATCCTTGGAATTTAAGCACAAATTTCATCTGACAATTTCTGAATGTAGCCCTGTTCATTATGGCTGATTTTTTTCATCATAAAATGATTCTATCCTACCAGGATAAACAAAAGAGTTAATTTCTACACATTGCAATTTGGTCTTTTAAACATTCCAATCAAGGAGCAATGAAAGTGATTTGTTTAAAGTCTGCAATGTGGAATGATCAGATAGCCCCACTGGTTAAAGAAAAATATGAGTCCTGTATCACTGAAATAAATCTTGTTTGGTTTGTTGTTTATTTTGCACTGGATTGAGCCTTCAGGCTCAACATGAATAAAGGTTGGTGTGTGAATGCTCTATCCCAGGATATTTTGATGTGTGAATGCTATATACTGGAAAGCATTTGTGGCTTGGAAAAGAGGAGGAGGAGAGCTAGGGTGCCCAGATAGCAAGTAGGAAAAATCAGGACAGTGTGTGTGGGGTAATAGGTGCTTGTATAATAAAAAGCCCCGAATGTCAGGACTGTCCCTATAAAATCGGGACATCAGGTCACCCTAAGGAGAGCTCCTTTCTAGGCTACAACATGACCAGCTAAACATGATTGTGAATGTGTTACTGTGTTTACATGGGTGTTAAGGAGCTTTTCAATTGTATTGAGATCATTCTGCTGAGCTAACTGAAATGGAAAATATACTTTCTCATCATCTAGAATACTCAGGAAGCGATCTAACCCTTTAATATTTTGATTACTCTCTGTTTTACTCTGTGTACTGTGGAACAAAGAGGGCATCTTATGATGCAGAATGGTGAGTAGCTCAGGAAATCAGATACGTAAAAATACATTTTAACTAATGATAACCAATCGAACACTCATGCTGGTATATAGAGCTGGTTGACTTTTTGTTTCTGATGTTAATATTATCGCAAGAGATTTTCACCATAGTTCAACCAGCTGTATTTGTGCAATAGTGTTAGTTTGTCATATGCAAGCTCCTGTCACTAGGTGGTGACACGTCCTCTCTCTCTCTCACACACACACACACACAAATGTATGGCTGCAGGTCTGACATTTCATCTGCTATGTGCACCTGGTGTAAGACAGAGAGACAGAAACATATTGTAATTACGGCCGTGATGTTTGATTTCTGGTTGCAAGTGGTAAGCTGACTTATAAAAGAGACGTTCCAGTTTTTTGAGTAACTATTTTTGAGCATGTAAATTTGATCTGGAAATAAAAAATACACACAAAAGGATTAAAATGAACTTCGTTTTGCTGATGCTTTATGTGAGAAGTGTTCATATTTTTGCAGAAATAACATACCTCACATTTTTGCAAGACACATTTTTGATAAGTGGGCATTTATACCCTGATCCTATTTGTCCTTTTTTGCTCTTTTTATTATTTGTAATGTTTATGCAATGCTTGCTGATTGACGTCTCATTGCCATCAAGTTTGGTTTAATTCTAACCTGTATCTCTTTCAGATTAAATCCAGAAAAGATCAGTCAATGTCATCACATGTAGGGAGGAAAAACTTGGTGCTCTGTGCTACTTAGATGGATGCTGTAGAATTTCTGATACAACGTTCATAAATTCATAGGATGAAATCCTGGCACCTTTGAAGTTAGTAGGAGTTTTGCTCCCCACTTCAGTGAGGTCAGTCAGGATTTCACTCGTATATTTTAAGAGACCACAGAACTCCACCTCGTTATTCCTGCATTGAGTCCAGTAACTAGAAGTTATGTTGCCGTAGAGTCAAACTGCCTTGGGGACCTGATCTAATGCCTAGTGAACTCAATGGCAACGTTTCCTTTGTTCTCAGTGGAAGCAGGATCAGACATTGGGGCTTCTGGGACCCTGATCCTGCAAGATGCTAAGCAGCCTCACATCCCATTAAGACCATGGGTGTGGGAGTTTCTCAGCACGTCACAGGAAAGAGGCACTCAGTATCTTACAGGACTGGGTTCTGAGTGAGGTCTAAGTTCATGGAAGCGAAGGTGGGAAATCTGTACAGCTGATTGGTGACCAAAAGCATAGGAACAGAGCAGAATTCTTAACAAGGATTAAACCAGCAGCCTGTCTGCCGTCAGTTTACTCGTATGTTTTTTAAATGACTTCTAAGAAGGACCTGATCTGATTCTCCACTCAGTTAAATGGTAATACAATGGAGCTAATGGAGATAAACTTGTGCAAATCTGTTGTAAGAGAAGAATGATGCCTACCATGTCTGTTATCACAGGGAGGGTCTTTAACACTAAATCTCAGTGCTAGCATTGCCACTCCTACCGTATGTCCTCTTCTCTGTCTGGTGGTTCCTGCTCCTGATCTACCTTTGAGGAGGGGACAGACCTCAAATTGGTTCCCACTATTTAACCAGCTCCAGCTCCCACTCCCCATCCCTTGTGCAACAGCTGATGGTGGAAGGGGAGTAGATAACAATAACTTTTAAACATTTCCAGGTTAGTTTTAAAGCAGGTAGGGACTGAATTCCCCATCTACTAATAGCCACTACTCTCAAGAGTCATAAAGGTGCTGGTAAAGTCTTCTTTAGTGGGGGAACATAACCACATAAGGAGCATGCCCAGGAGGATTGGGACAATGCATAAAAGTAAGTATTGCTGGCCCTTTATAATTCATAGTTACTTCTCATTGGGAAACAAGCATGCCTTTGGCCTTAATAGAAACACAATGAACTCAATTGTTTTTTAACGGTACCAATTTTGCTAATAGTGTAAGGACAGTTGATGTGTATGTTGCCACGAGAACATACTTCCTTTAAAAAGAAAATTCTTCTAGTCTAGTGTGTTTCAGTTAAATGTGCTTGGTTTTTTGGTGGTGCTGATGCCACACAGCCATGTTACTTGGAAAGTTGGGCTTCATCTGCAGTTTAAAGGAAACATGTTTGTGGAACAGCTTTTCTTCCAAGAGTTGATTCCAAGAGTAAATTTCAAACCTACAAAGGTTTGGGTTGGTTCAAAATGGAATCAGCTGAGTCCGCCAGTCAGCGGCTTCAAAGCTGGGGACTGTAACATCACTGAAAGGGAAGTCATAATAGTTCAATCAATTTGAAATCATCCATATAGCAATTCCGTTGTTAGACACACCCCTGTGTCAGAGAAGGCTTTGTGACAACAGACCTGACTCTAATCAGTTAGGCAAACACTTTCAGGTTACATTGTTGTATTTCTAGATGCTGTGACCTCGTGCATAATACATAGAGGTCTCTTGACACCATCAGCAGCAAGGACAAGAGGCATTTCTTGCCTGACAGACCCCTATTGTTTTGGGAACTGTGAGCTAAACTCATGTGGTCAATACAAAGCCCCTTCCCGTACTGAAGATAACCATGTCAGAATAAAGATGCAAGTTATGATACTGGGAGTTGGATTTCCAATCTGCTTGTCAAATATACAATTCCCAATCATGATTACATGAGAGAGAGAGACACACGCGTGCGCGCGCGAGCACACATACACACACAGAGACACACAGCCAAAATGTTTTAATCCCGTCAGCAAATGCATATGTTTCCCAAAGCCCCATGTGGTTAGTAAACCAATAAAGGTGTTGGCTGCTGTTTTTTAACAGAGCTATGATAATCATAGTTTGTATTTGATATATGTAACACACTGCGTCAGTCTATTTGTGCCGATGCTCTGGGAGACAAACACCCCCAAGCTTCTGTTTTCTGACTCCTCTCTTTTGTTAGCCCCCTTAGGGAAGTCTATAATGCTATAATAATAATATTAATAATTAATATAATGTAACTTCCTTCTGCAGAGGGACAATAAGAAATTAAATGAAATGTGACACACAATTGGCCAATATCTGTCACTGAACCAATCTTGGGTATATTTTTTTAAAGCAGTTTCAATACTTTGACATATCGGGATGCCCTTTAAGTGGCTGCAGGGGAAATGAATACAGTAATCCTTTCATGCTGTCTTGCACAG
This sequence comes from Trachemys scripta elegans, assembly GCF_013100865.1. Classification (NCBI taxonomy): domain Eukaryota; kingdom Metazoa; phylum Chordata; order Testudines; family Emydidae; genus Trachemys; species Trachemys scripta. The sequence goes on from NC_048309.1 coordinate 10,116,476, forward strand.
TACGTAATGTACTCAGAAAAAGAATAGCCTTAGAGATGGGACAAGCTGCAGACAAGGAAGATTCAGGGAGGTCACACAGAATATGCTGAGCATTCCAAGTGGAAGCATTTTATGGGTGAAGTGATTTTTCCACCCCCAAAGCATAAATCATGATGACGTTTGTCTGAAATTCCATTCTGGTACATGTGAAGCCTTTTGAATCTCTGGCAATCCCTACTTCTAATTCTCTCCCCTTGTGTGTTGAGGGATCTCTCCCTTTAACTCAGGATGACTGGATGCAGCTCTCTAGTGACCTTGTCAATCCAGCTATTGGGGTTATGCAAGGGGCTATTTGTCGCTGGTGAGAGCGGTAGGAGCTGCCTTTGGTGAGGTCTGCAAGATGCCACGGTGCAAAAACCTTTCAGGGAAAGATTTCCATTGCTTCAGAAAAAGAGGTAAAATTTTGATTCTCGTGTGCTGAAAAGTAGCAGAAACACGACGTTCCTCAGGGTTTGGTTCTATAGCTAAAAACACAAGAGACTCAAGTTCTGCTCTTAGCTTTGACAACATTTCCTTTGGCAAGTATCTTCATCTCTTTGTTCTCTCAGTTCCACCACTGTTAAGTGAGGATGATATACACTGCTGCTGTTGTAGTTCTGGTGGTCCCAGGGTACTGGAGAGAGAAGGTGGGTGAGGTACTATCTTTTATTGGACCAACTTCTGTTGGTGAGAGAGAGAGACGTTGCTCGTGGGGTGGGGTTGTGGTCCTTAATGCATTAATGTCTGTAAAGTGCTTTGAGGTGCTTTGGTGGAAGGTGCTGGAGAAGTGATTATTAGGGGTTATTAAGTTATATGACCCAGTGGGCAGCTCAGTAAGGCCTTATTCTCCACTAAGAGAAAAGGTGTATATTTAATCTGTTAAATTAATAGGTTACCTAACATGTTTTAGAAACCTAATGAAGACAAATAGGGTTGTCAACTTTCTACCCACACAAAACTGAATATGCTTGCCCCGGCCCTCCTCTGAGGCTCCATCCCCCCCTCCCTCTCTTGCTCGCTCTCCCCACCCTCACTCACTCCCTTATTTTCATCGGGATGACTCAGGGAGTTGGGGTGTGGGAGGGGGTCAGGGCTCAGACTGGGGGTGCAGGCTCCAGGGTGGGGTGAGAAATGAGGAGTTCAGGGTGTGGAAGGGGGCTCCGGGCTGAGTTAGTGGGTTGGGATGTGGGATGGGGTGAGGGCTCCAGCTGGGGATGTGGGCTCTGGGGTAGGGCCATGGATGAGGGATCTGGGGTGCAGGAGGGGGCTCCAGGATGGGGCTGAGGGGTTCAGAGTGCGGGAGGGGGCTCCAGGCTGGGACAGGCAGTTGGGGTGCAGGAGGGGGGTGAGGGCTCCAGCTGGGGGTGCGGGCTTTGGGGTGGGTCAGGGGATGAAGGGTTTGGGTGTAGGAGAGTGCTCTGGGCTGGGGGGTGGAACTGAGGGGTTTGGAGTATGGGAGGGGGCTCTGGGCTGAGGCAGGGACTTGCGGTATGGGAGGGGGATGGGGTCTGGGCTGGGGCTGTGGGTTGTAGGGTGGGGCCGGAGATGAGTGATTTGGGGTGCAAAAGGGGGCTGGGGCAGGGGGTTGGGGTGTGGGAGGGTGCTCCAGGCTGGGACTGAGGGGTTCGGAGGGTGGGAGGGGGATCAGAGCTGGGGCATGGGAGACGATCAGGGTGCAGACTCCAAGCAGCACTTACCTCAAGCAGCTCCTGGAAGCAGTGGCATGTCCCCCCTCCAGCCCTACACGGAGGCACAGCCAGGCGGCTCTGTGCACTGCCCCGTCCGCAGGCACCGCCCACGCAGCTCCTGTTGGCCATGGTTCCCAACCAATGGGAGCTGTGGAACCAGCGCTTGGGGTGGAGGCAGCATGCAGAAGGGGGACAAGACGCTGCTTCCAGGAGCTGTGCCGAGCCATGGTGGGCAGGGAGCCTGCCTTAGCCCCGCTGAACCGACCGGACCTTTAACGGCCTGGTCAGTGGTGCTGACCAGAGCCACCAAGGCCCGTTTCCGACCGGGTGTTCCGGTCAAAAACCGGACACCTGGCAACCCTAAAGACAAGGCAGTTCTAGTTTTAACCCATGTTAGCTGGTCAAGGTAAACCTTAATCTGCCTGCTCGGGATTACATGATAACATGTACATTACAACTAACATGAGTAAAAACTGCGACTGCCTTTTCTTCGCTATGATTGCAACATGGGTTAAAAATAAGTTAAAAATGCACTTTTTTTCCCTAATAAACACACCATGTAAGTGACATTATAGCACATGGGAATAAACAGCTTTACCTATTTCAGAAGTGCCGTAATTCCCTGGAAATACACTAGCGAGAAACATATTTATGAAAATGTATACATAAAAATAAGAGGATGCATAACCATCTGTCTGCAGGGCATTGAATGTGTCTTGGAGCTCTCAGCCTACCATGCAGAAAGCTCCAATTGTGTCCAGCACAATTTTATCTAATTTTATGGCCATTGCATAATCCCATGCAAAGCCTGAGGAAGAAGGGACATGCAGGTATAGTTCCAGACTTGTCACTGTGGAGTGTGTCAGGTAAAACATGCATTGTAAAGTCTCAGTATTTCAGTCGTACCCAACTCATTTATTGTGTGAATGACACTGTACAAAATTAAGGCTGTATTAAGTTAATAAGAAGTGCTAATTTGCATTAGCAACCACACTAGGAAGATTACAGAAATGTTGTTAAAATCCAGGGACCTGGTTACACAAGAAAAAAAAAGATCACACTTACCCCAGATCTAAAGCTCTTTGATGTCCATAGAAAGAGTCCTACTGATTTTAATGGGCTGTGAATCAGGCCCTTTGATGTTTGCCCTTGAGGTGTTCTACGGGTTTGCACTTTTCAGCCCAATTTAGTATTGCACATGGAAAAACTGTTAATCTAACTTGTAAGAACAATTGCCATGGTGGTGCATGACTTCTGTGCTGTTTGACAGATCTGACTGGAATTCGGTCTGTCTGTTCTATCGCCAAAGTACCTGAGTGCTTACATGCTGGGAAAGTATTATCAAAATCAAATTAATAAGTTTAGTAAATCATAAATATTTTAGGCCCCAGTACTGAAAATTGGCAGCATGGGTCCTGTTGCAAAATCAGGGTCTTAATTCTTTATCTTCAGATTTAAAATGTAACATTTTCACATAACTTGATCTGGGATTTAGGGACCTGGGATAATTTGCATGTCTAACTTGTGCATGCTAGTCTGCACAGAAATCGGCTCTTGTAAAACTTACTGGTCATTTGTGGGCACACTTATTGTGACTGATGCCCATACTGCACATGTGATTGCATGCCCCTTGTTTTTTAAAATCAACTCCCTATACTCCCCCCAATTAATAGCCAAACTTATTTTTTACTGGAAAAAAATAATTTAAATATGTTATCAGTTTTGGAGAACTGCAAGTCTAATCATGTCACGCACAGAGGAGACCACTAGATGGATGAATGGAGTTATTCTTGTTTGTTCAAGAATCATTCAGAAGACATGAATTATTTTTACATTTATCCTTTCTCTCCACTCCCCCACCCTTGGGTTTGTAGCTATTGTAAAAATTCTGTTTATTGATGCATTATGAACTGAACTTGTCAAAATGAATCTCTCTCTCCATTTGAAAAGAGGTTATGTACTGAGCATCTGAATGATACAGAATTTACTTCATAAATTTTGATAGCAACCCCCTACTGGACTCTTTGAATAGAGGAGCCAGCTGTCAGTTTATGTGAATTTGACAGCCTGTGCATACTGCAAAATACAAACACCTCTTAGAGCTTTTCAGTTTTTGTATGGCAATCTTTTCCCAAAATTCAGCGAAATGGAATTACTTGGGGCCATATTCTGTCATAGATTTTTTTTTTTAAAGCAGAGCTCCCTATTTGAATCAATGGGGCTCTCCACTTAAAATCAGTGGGAAGCTCTGCTTAAATATCAGCGACACAATATTGTCCTTTGTGCTATCAAGAAAATTGTGGGGCTAATGGATGATACTGCAAGTGCTCTGTAGTGGCTTTCTTCACAGCTATTTGTGCTTTATTTCCTTGTACAGGTATCTGATGGAACTATGAGCATGCATTTATGAAGCATTTTTGTACACAGGAAATTAGTGAAATGCCTATCAGGGAGCCCTGGTAAACTATCTGATTGGTTTAAAGGTAATTTTGCCATCTAACCTTTATCTATCTCGAACATCTAAAGTAGTGAATTTTCCACCCTAATTTTTCTTAGGATATTTTAAAATAGAAACATTAATGTACCAGCAGCTGTGGAACCATGTCAGGCCCTGCTAGTAGAGGATATTAATTCCATTTCAGACTAATTATGTTAACCTGGCACACAACCGCCCGTACTGTGCCTTAAGAAGATCACCAATCTGTCTGTCTATCTTAGGTGCTTATATGGCCGCCATTACTGTAGTAGCTAAATATCTCACAATCTTTTAAGTATCTATCCTCACAACATCCCTGCGAGGCTGGGAGGTGCAGTTATCCCCACATTAGAGAGGGAGAACTGATGCCCAGAGAGAGAATGGGCCAGATTTTTCAAGGTATTTAGGTGCCTAAAGATGCAGATACCTGGTGGGATTTCCAGAAATGCCAGGCACCTAACTCCCAGTGGCATTTTTGAAAATTCCATTAGGCACCTATCTGCATCTTTCGTCACCTAAATACCTTGAAAAATCTGACCCTAAAGGACTTGCCCACAGTCACTCCGAAAGACTGTGGTGTGTGGGGGAGGGATAGCTCAGTGGTTTGAGCATTGGCCTGCTAAACCCAGGGTTGTGAGTTCAATCCTTTAGGGGGCCACTTGGGGATCTGGGGCAAAATCAGTACTTGGTCCTGCTAGTGAAGGCAGGGGGCTGGACTCGACTCGACTCAATGACCTTTCAAGGTCCCTTCCAGTTCTAGGAGATGGGATATCTCCATTAAAAAAAAAAAAAAAAAAAAAAGAATCAAACCCAGGTTTCCCGGAGCCCCAGCAAATACCCTAACCATTGGACTTTCCTTCCTCTCAAAGCTAACCAATCCCCCAATCCTTCAGTTAATCATATGCTTAACTTTACACTGAGTTACTCATGCTCATAATGTTACTGTTAAGCAGGTGCATGTATGTTTGCAGAATCAGGGCCCAAATTTATTGTTTTATGGTTACATCGTCCTAATTGTGCATCGACTTATGCCTGTAATAAATTTCCCAATGAAAAATTCATGTCCGATTTAAGAAGGATGAAGCTAATAGAGTTCCACAGAAATTACTCATAAAAACCTGCTGGAGTTAATAGAAGAGATCCTTTCTATACATTTTAAACTACTGTGTACAATTTAAAAGATTACAGCCTTGCGATAGAAATTCTATAGGTTGTCTTAAAACTTCTATAGCAAGTTTATCCTTCTCTATTAAATTCCAAAGGATTTGTACAGGTGCTTTGAGCTCATTCTGCTGCAGTGCATGCACATCTTCCAAGCCCGTGTTGCATATGGCTAAAGAGAGGCAGCGTTTCCCTTGAGAGCCCTATTCCATAAAGCAAGTAAGCATGTGCTTAAGTTCCTTTGACACCAGCTGAGAGTCTGGCACCAGATTGCTTGTAACTGTGCTGGACAGTGTAATCATGTTGTCAATATTCTGGTTGTAAGCATGTGTTTGAGGGAAGGGAAGGAAAGACACAGGCTGTGGTTATAGTAGACTGAAAGAGGAGGGGAAATTTTTGCTGCAGCAGAGGAGGAGGGAGGGCTAGATGTAGGGGGAATGCTGCTACTTCACACCAGAAGAGCATTTGAGGATGGGGAGTTGCAATTCCCAACCACTCTCTCTCTCTTTAACCCCTGGCAGCAAGTCGCGCAGAGGTTCAAGACTCTTGGGATCAATTCTTGGCTGGCTTAGCCTCCCAGTGCATCCATCACCGAGCTGTAAAATTCTTCCCAGAATATTGTAAAGCTTAAATAATGAATGTATGTCAATCTCTTCGAGGTCCTTGGCAGGATATATACTATGCAAATGTACAGTATTTTTTCTCTCTTTATTACATCACACCTTTCCCAGTGGTGTCTAATGCCACAACAATATTTTTCCATCTTCTAGCCTAATACAGTAACTCCTCACTTAACGTTGTAGTTATGTTCATGAAAAATGTGACTTTAAGTGAAACGATGTTAAGCAAATCTAATTTCCCCATAAGAATGAATGTAAATGGGGGAGGTTAGGTTCCAGGGAATTTTTTTTTTTTTTTTTTTGCCATACAGTACAGTACTATGGTTGGGAGGTGCCCCCACCTTACCCTACACAGGCACAGCCCACTGGCACTGCAGACAATGAGGCAGGCAAGGAGGCTGAAGGTGCTTTAGGATAGGAGACGCACGTTGCACAGCAGCAGCGGCAGCTTCCCCTACTCTGCAAGCACCAGGGACGGGGGGCTCAACCCTCAGCCTGCCCATTCCACCCCTTTCCCCGAGACTCCACTCTTAACCCGCTTCTTCTTCCCCTTTTCTCTGCACGCTGCGTCCTTGCTCTTCCCCCCTCCCTCCACTGCCTCCTGCCAGTGGCAATCAGCTGGCTTGCGGCGTTCAGGAGGCAGCGGGGAGGAGTGAGGACTCGGCACGCAGGCTCCCCTCCCTCCCCTGCCTCCTGAACATCACAAGCCAGCTGATTGCCGCAGGCAGGAAGTAGGAGAAGGAGGGGGGAGCCTGCACGCCGAGTCCTCCCTCCTGCCTGCGGCAATCCGCTGGCTTGCAGCGTTTGGGAAGCAGGGGAGGGATTGGGAGCCTGCATACCGAGTCCTCGCTCTTCCCCCCTCCCTCCTGAACGCCGCAAGCCAGCTGATTGCCAAGGGCAGGAGGCGGGGGGGGGGGAGAGGGGGAGGGGCTGGTCTTGGGGGTCTGCCGGCGGGCGGGAGGCGCTGTGCGGGGGGGGCGTAGGGGAGCTGATGGGGGGCTGCCAGCTGTGGACAAAGCAGGCAGCCAAACGACGTTATAGCGAAGCATTGCACAACTTTAAATGGAGCATGTTCTGTAATTGAGCAGAGATGTAAAATTGAAACTACATTAAGCGAGAGGACGTTAAGTGGGGAGTTACTCTACCTGAAAATAAAACGTAGCAGGGAAACAATTCAAGGGATTATTTCATTCAGACCACATCCTGCCAGGTCACACTAGTGCCTTTTCAGTTTAAATTATGGAGCCCGATCCTGTGATGTGTTGAGGGCCCTCATTGATTTCGGTCTCTTCCAGGATCAAGCCCTCATTTGTCCTGATTTTCTTTTCTTCCAGTTTTCTGAGGTTAGATTGTATGTATTTGCCTGAAACACTGAAAGCACTTCCTTAAGTGCAACTGGCCTGGCTTCTGGAGCACAGTGAAATGAACAATGCCAATAACTATAAATAGTTTTGTCTGAAATTGAAAGATGGGTGGAATTAAACAGAAACTCTCTCTCTCTGGAGGATGACCGTGAGAGTTGGCGCCAGCAAATGAACATAGATATCAGTGAGCAGTCAGATTAAAGGATGCGGGTTATTTATTAAGAGAGTAGAATGACCCATGTGCATATAAATCCTAGAAGCTATTGCTCTGCTTGCACCCTAACGCATTCCAGACACAGACAGGCCTAACATGCTGACATCCAAATGCTGACAAACCTCCCGTCCCCCGCTGTGTCTTGGACAACCTTCTGGTGCCGTTATCCTGGGCATCCATGTTCTCTTCATTCCGATTCCTCCTGAAAACCCACTTCACCTCACCACAGCCCACCAATTTTACACACACATCTTCTGGGTCTCCCCTTGACCGTTATCCCTTTTAGTGAGATTTAATGAAATCTCCTACCTTTCTGTCCCCAAGACTACATAATAACAATACTTGGCACTTATTTATGAATTAGATGTGTAGCACATGGGGTTTATTCATGCATATGTCAGTGTTTCACCACAGTCGGTATGTTTTATCCTCATTTTACAGAGAGGGAAACAAAGGGGCCTAGAGATGAACTGGTTTAGACTAGATCACATGGTTAGGGCATGGAATAAACTCTGTCTCTTGGTTTTAACCCCTTTGTGTTACCCATGGGACCAAACTACTTCCCAAAGCTATCCATTATCTGGCTGTAAGTATTTAGGCCCTGATCCTGTAAAGACTCATGCATATGCTTAACCTCATGCACTGTGAGTCTGTGACTTGTCCAGTTGTGTTCAACGGGACTTTTCATAATGCGTAACATGAAGCACAAGTCTTTGCAGGATGGCACCTTAGTGACATTCTAGCTCGGGACTGTATTTCTTCCCACCATGCTCTATATGACTGTGTGGTTTTCAGTCTCATTTGCTAAATATAATGACTTTGTTAACCTCTAGCTGCGAGAACTTTGTTCGGCTCCCCTCATCCTTTCCAGCCCAGTTATTTTACAAATAAATCACATGAAGAAATTTAACTCCCAGTCCTATAGGAACCAAATGTTCAAATGCTCTCTGCATCTTTTTCAAAGGCCCAAAATGCAGGCCAACACCTACGAACTTACAAAGCGGAAAGTATAGCATGCTGTGGAATTCTTTTTCTAATGGAACACAGTCAAGTTAAAAATCATATTCCAAAAATAAAGCTTTATCTCTATTAGTAAAAGCACCTTCTTTATTAAAAAGGAAATAGTATTTTAAAAATGGTTCCCCCCTCCCAGATATATCCTGTTTGTTCACTTTTTATTTCACTCACCTGGAACAATGAAATTAGTTTGATTGGTTTAAGATTTGGCGGGGGGGAGGTTCCTAGTCAGTTTCACAAAGCTCTAAGCAGGATGCTCTGGGAGTTTGGGTTTCCACTACTACAGAGGTTTTGGGTGCAAACAAATTCCAGTTTTCATGGAAACTTTTACAAATATTTTGAAGGAAATCTCTTCATATTAGGTGTTCCAAAGCATTTGTTTATTTTACAAAGCCCGAAGACTGGCCTGGGGAGTAGAAACAAAGGGCAGAAAAATAATGAAGGGCAAACTGTAGGAAAAGAGGGTTTATTTTCAAGCTTTTTAAAAGATAAAACAATGTAAAAAAGTCAGTATAAAAAAGCATGCACTTCTCTGTTCCTTTACTTTTATTGTCACAGGCTTAAGTGCAGTGTAAGCCTGCAGAAGCCCCATTTCTTTGTGTTGTGGTGTTGCATTACTCTAAAAACAATGGAGGGTGTTTTTTTCAGAGAGTACATTTCCCTAAAGTCTTATTCTGGCTTGGCAGCATAATGGAATGTGAAAATGAAGAATAGCTCTGGAACACTCTTAGAAACATGGTTGTCTTGGACTTACCCAGAATTTGTCTTTGCCTCGTCCTGGCTGTCTGTGTTAGCGGAGCGGGATGTACTGTGAAATACTGACAGGGAGACAAATATTTTGGAGTTGAATTTAGTTTAACTTTCAAAATACGGCCAAGTAGATCACTGCATACACAAGTTTTTACAAAACCACCCTTTTAAATAACCAAAAGGATTTAGTTGAACTTTTAACATTGCTATTTTTAGACCCAAATATATTCAGCCTTTGAGGTGGGGGCGAGGGTGCAGGTCCCTGTCAGCTGCATGTGCTGTCTGAACTTTCCTGGAGAGTCCCCCATATTCCCAAATAGCCCCCAAAGGATACCTGACATAATGCCACAGAGAGGTTGGCCCAGACACAGCAGAAGTGAGGAGGTTCATTAGTAGCATTTGGATGTTAACATGATACGACTGTCTGTGTATTGAATGCACTAGAGTGTAACGGGAGCTTTAGTGTCTCAAGATTTCTATGCACATGGGCCATTCTGCTCTCTTAATCTTCAGGCCTGACTGGAAGACTGTTAAGGAGCTTTCCGTGAGGCAGGAACCTGCTGTATTAATGCATAAGGGACACACTGACCATGGTCTGCACAATTCCCAGCCTCGTTTACATTAGCCCCCTGACTGGGTCCCTAGGTTTCCATGGCTGCATAAGGTTGAAACGGGCATTAGACAAATGCCCTCAAAGGAGCAGTGTTCTCTTGAGCAGTCACTTCACCCTCCATAAGCTGGCAGCTGGAGAGGCAACTTTAGACTGCAATATACCCTTGTCAGCAGTTTGGATTAGATCAGGAGCCCTGTGTCTCTCAGCCCCAGAGGCGGCAGCGGGAGAGAGCTCTGAGTAACTGCCTGGGCTGCCTCATTTGGGAGGAAGACCAGGTGAGAGGAAGAAAGGGCCTGATCTGCTCAAAGAACCAGTAGTCTACTGGGGGAGTCTCTCAGCAGAGCACCTCAGATCTGAGAGTGAGATGGAGTGATGTTTTAGAGCAGGGGTGTCAAACTCAATTGCACAGGGGGCCAAAACTCAAAACTCGCGGGCCGAACAGTATAACCATTTATTTAACAGACTAAATATTTATGTTTTTTAACCATTAATATGAACCAAAATACAGGATATCATTCCAAAATAAATACATTTCAACTTAAAATATTTTGCTCTTCATAAAAAAATATCCTGTCAATACAATACATTCAAAATCTGTACATGCTGGAATATTAAAAAATCTGAAAATATAAATAAAAAATTGAATTTAAAGCAAAAGTATAATCATAACAAATCATAACATTCCATTTTCTTGTCCTATTTAGTCAGAGCCTGATACTTGGAGTCTTTTCTTTGCAACAAGTTCGTTTATGTTTGGGGTTAGGTTCTGTGTTGTGAAGATTCTCAGGATCGATTGCAGGTGTTCATCAGTGAGGCGACTCCTGTGTGACGTTTTGTTAATTTTCATCACAGAGAACAGCTGCTCGCACAGATATGTGCTGCCAAACATGGACAGGATTCGAGCCGCATGTTGGCGGAGCTGCGGCATCGCTTCAGGAATGAAGCGAGTGAACTGTGCTGGCCCCGCAGTGTCGTACTTTGCCTTCAGTGTCCCGTTACATTGCAGTTCTATCAGCTCCATCTGCATTTCTACAGGTGCGGTTTCCACATCGACTGCAAATGGGTTGCGAAGCAGCTCGAAGTTACTTTTCTGTGCCTCAAAGTCACTGAAGCGCCGTGCGAACTCAGTGCGCAGCGCGCTGAGTTTTTCAGCAAAGGTGGCATTTGGGAAAACTGTGGCACTTTCTTGGTTCCGTATTACTTGGCAACAGGGAAAGTGAGACAGGTTGCATTGGTGCATTTGTGTCTCCCATAAGCGCAGCTTCACTTGAAATGCCTTCACTGCATCATGCATATCGGTTATTATGTGCTCCCGTCCCTGGAGTTGAAGGTTTAAAGCGCTAAGATGCGACGTTATGTCAGCCAGGAACGCCAACTCACATTTCCACTTTTCATCCCGCAGAACTGTGCAGTCTTTCCCCTTACTGTCCATGAACTGGCAGATTTCCTCTCGCAGCTCAAAGTGTCTTTTGAGAACTTTTCCCCGACTTAGCCACCGGACCTCCGTATGATATGGCATATCGCCAAACTCGCTATCTATTTCCCGCAGAAAAGACTGGAATTGGCGGTGATTTAAACCGTGGGCTCTGATAAAGTTGACGGTTTGTGTTACAGTGTTCATCACATGATCCATTTTTAGGACTTTAGCACTCAGCGATTCCTGGTGTATGATGCAGTGATACACTGTCAACTCACCGGCACAGTTCTCCTCCCGCATCTTTGAGCGCATCCTTCCCACCAGTCCATTTTTTTCACCACACATAGCAGGTGCGCCATCTGTTGTAAGTCCAACGAGTTTTTCCCACGGCAGTTTCATGTCGGTTACACTTTGAAATACATTTCCAAAGATGTCTTCTCCTTTCGTTGTCCCGTGCATCGATTTAATGTCCAGTATTTCCTCTGTTACGCACAAATTGGAATCCACACCACGGATAAATATCGCCAGCTGTGCAGTGTCAGTCACGTCAGTAGTTTCATCCACGGCAAGGGAGTATGCAACAAAATCTTTTGCTCTTTCAATCAACTGTGTTTTCAAATCAGTCGCCATCTCACAAACCCGATTAGCAACAGTGTTTCTGCTGAGGCTTACATTTGCAAACGCTCGCGTTTTATCTGGACAAAGGACGTCGCACACTTTCATCATACAATTCTTTACGAATTCCCCCTCGGTAAACGGTCGTCCTGATTTGGCGATCTCTTCGGCCACAATGAAACTTGCTTTCACAGCAGCTTCACTTTGTGATTTTGCTTTGGTGAAAAACGTCTGCTGGGATGTCAAATTCTTCTTCAACTCCTCTACCTTTTGTAGCTTCTGTCCTGCGCTCAGGTTTTTGAATTTGTTCTCATGTTTCGTCTCGTAGTGCCGTCTTAGGTTATACTCCTTCATTACAGCGATATTACTCCCGCAAAGGAGACACACTGGTTTACCTGCAATTTCAGTAAACATATACTCATTCTCCCACCGGCTTTGAAAGCCTCGGTTTTCAGAATCAATTTTTCTCTTGGCCATTGTTGGGGTCTAGCTTTGATTTGATATTAGCGTTGTATACATCAACAGACCGCGAACTTGAACCGCGGCTTGCCGTTGGCGGCAATTGCACTGCATCATGGGATTTGTAGTGTGTGTTATTGGGGCGTCATATCACAGGGCCATTAAAAACAGATATATAAAACGATTTCGCGGGCCGGATATAATTGTATGGCGGGCCGGATGTGGCCCGCGGGCCTTGAGTTTGACACATGTGTTTTAGAGGGTCTGGAGAGCCTTTAGTGACAATCCATGTTTGTTTTTCAAAGAAGTGTTTGGGTTTGTAGAACAGTAAAGCTCCCATTCTCTTAGGGATTCTCTGATTCCCCTCTCACACCAGGTTTACACCAGAGTAACTGAGAAGGCTACATAGACTCCTAGTTCTCCAGTCTGTACACTCTGTCTGTATAGACTGTACTGTGGGCCTGATCCAAAGCCCTGAAGTCAGTGGAAAGGCTGCCCTTGACCAGTGCTTAATTTGTAATGAAAGAGATGCTGGCTCAAGTAATTTTTTTTTTACTTTCATAACTAACGTGACAAGCCCAGAGGGGCCGGCGCTCTGAACTGCCAGGCCCGGAGGGGCCGAGGCTCAGCCCTGACAAGCCCTGGTGCAAATTAAGCAGTGCTCTTGACTCCAGGGGGCTTTGGGCCATGTGGCTAAGGATTCAGACTGGGACTCTAGAAACCTATGTTCAGTTCCCTGCTCTTCCAATAACATCTTATGTGACCGTTGAGCAAGTCACTTACTTTACATCTATGCTGCAATAAAAAATACACGGTACCAAGTCTCAGAACCCAGGTCAGCTGGCTCAGGCTACAGCGCTAAAAATAGAAGCATAGATGTTCTGGCTAGAACTGGAGCCCGGGCTTTGAGATCCTCCTTTCTTGCCAGATCTTACTGTCCAGATTCCAGCACAAGCTCAAACATCTACACTGCAATTTTATAGCCCCGCAGCTCGCGCCCCTCGAATGCAAGTCCGCTGACCCAGACCAGCTGGGGCTGTGCCACACGGCACACATTGTAGTGTAGATGTGCCCTTGTCTCTCTGTGCCTCAATTCCCCATCTGCAAAATGGGGAGGATAGCACTTCCCTACCTCACAGAAGTGTTGTGAGGTTAAATACATTAATAATTGTGATGCGCTCAGATCCTACAGGCTTAAGAGCATAAAAGCACCTTAGCTCAGAGGTCCTAAACTGCAATGGTCTTAGCTAATGAGCATTTCTCATTAAGATGGCACAGTTGCTGTTCACCTAAAGAACTCTGTACCAAGCTGTAAGACTGCATCTATTAAAGGTTCTTCATTTTTCTGATCCTTTCCAAAAAGTTCAGCGTAGCTGTTAAGAGTTCTGTTGCTGTCTTTGTTTTCCTTGCATTCAGAGAGAGTGTAAACCCTTTCTGTTTTGATGACCGTCCTGATCATGGTTATGAAAGATGTAGGGTCAACAAGCCTGGAGATTGGAGCCCTGTATTTGGTTCATGTGCACAGAGCAGATATTCAAGAGCCAGATCTCCTTGCTGTGCCTTAGCAACGTGTCTCAGCTCTGAGCTGGTGGGACTATCTTGAAGAGTGAGTTGATATTCAGATGCTTGTTAACAGGAATTGCCAGTTGTGGTAGTGGTTTTGCATTTTTGAGCCAACAAGTGTTTGTCACTTATGATTCAATGTTTTGATCTCCTTGCGTTGGTTTTTTTAGCCAGTCTTTTACAGCTTGGGAAACTCTTTAGGGTAATACTATGGTAAACCACTAGAGGGCACTATCTGATTGTATCTTTCCCAAACAGGGGCGTGTTAACCATACAGGCTTGAAATTAAATAAGGATGATCTCTTCACATCATTTCGAAAGAATCATTTTGCCCAAGATATGGTAAATCAGCCAAAGCGATTAAGGTATTTTATAATGAATATCAAAATGTGTTACCCTTGAAGAAGACTTCGCATATCAACATTTTTGTCCTTGCTGATTCTAAGGGTTTCACAAGAAACTGTATCATAGCCAGAAAAAAAACATCATTGTAATGACGAATGGTTTTTTTGCTGCTCTTTTGTAAGTGTACACAGGCCTTTTCCACGAAAAGACTGAGCGATGGGAAATATTCTTTGGGCTGCACTTCCCAGGAAGGATAGTGGGGTCCTGCCCTCATGAAACCCACAGTGTTTTCTCATTTGGAGGTGAAATCTTTAGCGAATTCAGTGGATTCCAACTTGCTGCCCATCCTACGTAGCGTAATTCATGGAAAGCCGAGTCCTTCTGGCACTGGAGTCAATGGCAAACCATCTGAAGATTCAGCAAGAGCAGGGACAGAATCGCTGTGGATGTATTTAAAAGACTTGAGCTAGCTCTCAGAGATGGTAAAAGAAAAAAGAAAATACTATCTGAATAGATCCAGCCCTTCCTATCCCCCATAGTCTAAGCACTTTGGGGCTCCCCCCACTCGTTGCCATTGTGGTTTTGGGGAGCTGCTGCAGAATCCTAGTTTGGGTCCATCTTTTTTTTCCCCTGTCACCCAAAACTGTCTCTCTCTTCCCCCCCCCCCCCCCCCTCATTGCAGGTAGAGAAATCTGTGGCTTTTTATTTTGTCTTTCCCTGGCTAACTTCTGAAATGGAGCTGTCAGACAGTGAGAGCTTGATACCTTCATGTCCTATCCCTTTAAAATTGTTCCCTGCTTGTCAGGGGGCAAAAATCCTTCCCTGCTGTGGGAATGATAAGGAGGACTTGCTGACTATGTGTAGTAGAGTCTCCCAGCGTTGTTCCATATGTCAAATCATCACCTAGTGTGATCAAGGACGGGCTGTAGCATTCAGTATGCAATCCTGCAATGGTTAGCATAAGGGGCATGTCCCCTAAGGATAAGGAGCAGCTACAGAGTTCAAACTTTTCAGCATCAGACCTGTAGTTAAAACATGTCACTGCCACAGCAGGCAGACAGTGTGGGTACTGTCAGAAAAGTGCCCATGGCAGAATGGTATCTTCTTTCTTAACTCCGTTCCCAGTATGTAATCAGAGACACTATACTCAACTAAGTTTTTGCTAGTTCTGCCAGCACTGGTTCCATAGGAGAATACGCTGGATTCTATTCTGGTTTAGAATTCTTAGCCAAGGGCCAGTTGTAGAAATGTTACTATTCATAGAATCATAGAACTGGAAGGGACCACGAGAGGTCATCTAGTCCAGTCCCCTGCACCCATGGCAGGACTAAGTATTATCTAGACTATTCCTGACAGGTATTTGTCTAACCTGCTTTTAAAAATCTCCAATGACGGAGACTCCACAACCTCGCTAGGCAATTTATTCCAGTGCTTTAACCACCCTGATAGTTAAGAAGTTTTTCCTAATGTCCAACCTAAACCTCCCTTGCTCCAATTTAAGCCCATGGCTTCTTGTCCTATCCTCAGAGGCTAAGAAAAACAATTTTTCTTCCTCCTCCTTCTAACAACCTTTTACATACTTGAAAACTGTTATCATGTCCACTCTTGGTCTTCTCTTTTCCAGATTAAACAAACCCATTTTTTTCAATTTTCCCTCACAGGTCATGTTTTCTAGACCTTTAATCATTTTTTGTTGCTCTTCTCTGGACTCTCTCCAATTTGTCCACATCCTGCCTGAAATGTGGTGCCCAGAAATGGCCACAATACTCATCCTTTGTAATTTGACCTAGTTTCCATTTTTTGTAGGACTCTCTTTTGATTTTTAGATGATTGAAAATCTCCTGGTTAAGCCAGGGTGGTCTCTTGCCATACTTCCTATCCTTTCTATGCAGTGGGTAGTTTGTTCTTGTGCCCTTAATAATGTCTCTTTGAAAAACTGCCAACTGTCTTCTATTGTTTTCCCCCTTGGACTTGCTTCCCATGGGTTCTTACCTACCAAATCCCGGAGTTTCCTAAACTCTGCCTTCTTGAAATCCATTGTCTTTATTGTGCTGTTCTCCCTTCTACCATTCCTTAGAATCATGAACTCTTATCATTTCGTGATCACTTTCATCCAAGCTGCCTTCCACTTTCAAATTCTCAACCAGTTCCTCCCTATTTGTCAAAATCAAGTCTAGAACAGCCTCTCCCCTAGTAGCTATCTCCACCTTCTGAAATAAAAAAATTGTCTCCAATACATTCCAAGAACTTGTTGGATAATCTATGCCCTGCTGTGTTATTTTCCCAACAGATGTTGGCTAGTTGAAGTCCCCCATCACCACCAAGTTCTGTGCTTTGGATGATTTTACTAGCTGATTAGGAGAAAAAGCTGGCGTTGTTGGAAACAGAACCCCTGGTGGCGTGCATGGCATAAGAACCAGAAAGAACAGAATAAAAAGAACCTAGCTTGACTTTCAGGTCCCAAACTGAGGTTGCAGGTCTGGAAGTTAGATAAACCATCTTTATACTTGTAAACTCAGCAAATTTGACCTGGAATTGCTGAGATGCAAGCATGGAACCCCACGATGCTGCTTTTGTAGTCGCCTCTCTGAATAGAACCACACTGTGATGCATTATACAAACCCCATGTTGGGCCTGAAGGGATTACAAGGCAATACTGGGCCCAGGTAGCCCTGCCTCCGCCCCACCCCCCGGTGCCTGCTGAGCATGCTCTGACTGGAACAGTGGGTTAGAAGGAGTTCAGAGGCCAAGGCAAAGAGTGGTGGAGGGGCAGTAGGAGAGATGAATCCTTTTCCGGGAAGCTAGACAGACAGTTGAACCCGAGAAGAGGACCCACAGTGCAGGTAGGGCCTGTAACCACCACCCTCCCCCTTTGAGAACCAGCAGGTCCTGCCAGGTCCCTGCTCACTTGGACTTTTATTGAGCGATTGACTGTTTGGACTATAGGGGCCACATCCCAAACGAAGGAATATATAGGTCGGAAGTAGCCCAGGGGAGTGGACTTACATTCTTTGCAAAAAGGACCCTGCCAATGTGGCTTCCCACAGGGAGAGCCTGGATCCCCAAACCACAGCTCCGTGAGGGCTGAAGCCCAGATGCAAGTGGAGGTCAGAAGATCCCTGGCTTAGGGTCAGGAACCAGGCACCTCTACTGCCCTGATGGAAAGGCAAGGGATTGGGAGGGGCAGAAGGGGGGGGGGGGGGGGGGGGGGTGTCAGGTGCATTAACCATTAGGCTGCCCACCCCTGCAAGCACCCTATCGCTCACACTTTAAAGAAGCTGGCTATTTACTTTAAATAAACTCAGAGCATCAAGAATATAATACGGCAAAGTGACAGTTGAAACTGCATTACAGGACATGTTTTGGTGGGAGTTTACAGTTAAATTTGCTTTTCCAGTGCCAAAAGGCCAAAGTCAGAAAGTCATTTGCCATGTGGAAAGTGTTACTTGTGTTTAAACCAAGTGACAAAAATAAAAAAAAAATAAAAGCCCAGGACAATTTGTTTAAGCTACTTAAAATAAACACCATTCAGGTTAGGGGCTAATGATTGACAAAGTCTAGGCAGTTGAATAAAGTCCATGTCGTCTCACAGTAGCTAAGAAATCCACAAAGCATTGAGGCCAAGTCTTCAAACGGCTCTTTTGCACACGCCTGACTCACATGCATTCCTGGCTGTGAGGCGTTGCCTGGGCGCATTGATTGGCATGCAGGCTAGCAAAGCATGACTTGAGGCCAGATCCTCCTTCCACTGAAGCCAGTGGCGGAACTCTCATTAGCATTAGAGTGACAAGATCAGCCGTTTAAAGACTTTGCATTAAAATGTCAGTATCTTAAACAGAATAAAGGACAGAAATGTCCAAAAGTACTACAAGTAGAGTTTATATCAGCATTTGTGATTCCTGAGGCTTATGAATCTTAAGACATACGAGAGCACCGAGACTGAAATCCAATGAGCTATACTTGCTTTCCTTTCTAAATGAGGTTCATGTATAGATTAATAAATTCTAAGGCCAGAAGAGACAAATCTGACCACCTAATTTGACCTCCTGTGTAACCCAGACCATAGATCTTCCCCATGTATATAAATACATTCTATTCATATGTTCAGGAAGGAAGGTAAAATGGTCTGGCCTTGATTTTCCAGAAATCACAAAGCCCCTCTGCAACTGTGTCCAGTTTGCACATTTGGGCAGTGATTCTGAAAGGTACCTACCCACGGGCCTAACTTTGAGCATGAGAGCATGGAACTCGCAAAATTTTCCCAAAGGGGGTGAAGTTGCTGTGACCTGGCACATGGCAGAGACAGCACCTGTTCCTGGAAATCAATATAAAAGCCATAAATTATTTTTCTCATCCTTTTCTTACAAGAAGATGTGTAAATGGGCTTCCTTGCAGCACTGACGATCAGCATTAACTTCACACTAGAGTCCCATGGGTTTGGAAAGAGATGATGCTCTGTCCTTGGCCAACCTAAACTCAGTAGAGCACCCACAGAGAAGCTCCACAGGGCCTGGGGTAAGAGGGCCTGGTGCTGTGGAATTCTACCCTCCTCATCCATGAGAATAATCATCCCCTCCATCTCCTGAGGTAGAGAGGACAATAAGGTCCTAGTAAGAATGAGGATTAAAGTGTTGGCTTTGATTTCAGAGTATAGAATTGCTGCTACAGCATTTCAAACATTATTTTTCCACAGTTCCCAGTTACTCTCTCAAAAACTATTTGAGCTATTTCTGAGAACATAAACTTCCAGGGTTTGTTGGTGGTTGTTTTGTTTTATTTTGTTTTGTTTGTTTTAGGAGCTCTCTATCATACATTTAGGGGAAGATGGCTACATTGTGTAACAGCAAAAACGTGTGGAATCTGTAGTTCAGGGAGACACCCCGGGGGGAATATGGGTGGGAAGCTCAATTAACTGTACAAAGTTAAAACAGCAATAATATAACACCTGCCCCTGACAACTTTATTATCTTCAGAAACTGTAGCCAGGTGTTTTTTTCTTTTTGCAACTTACTTGCTCAGAAAATTTCTGTTCCCTGGGAATATTATTTTTTCACACTGTATGGAATGCAGTGCCTGTTATTGAAAAAGAATCTACCTCAGACTGCTGCTATCCGAAATGGGGAAGCAGAACTTCCAACCCCAAACCTTCAATAATAATGAGCCAGACCCCCAAAATCATATTTTAAAAATAATACAATTTGGCTTCTTTTTTAAATTTGCCTTCTGGTTTTGGGGGCGTTGGAGTTTTTCTCCACAACCCTGAGGTCTAGAAACTTCCTTTTAAAAAAAAAAATGAAAGCTGTGATTCTCACATAATCACCTGACTCCAGGATTGGGGACTTTAAGAAAAACACCAAATATCATAGAATCGTAGGACTGGAAGAGACCTCGAGATGTCTCTAGTCCAGTACCCTGCACTCAAGGCAGGACAAAGTATTACCTAGACCCAGGGCCGGTTCCAGGCACCAGCAAACGAAGCAGGTGCTTGGGGCGGCCAAGGGGAAGGGGCAGCACATCGGGGTCTTCGGCGGCAATTCGGCGGCCGGTCCCTCAGTCCCTCTCAGAGCGAAGGACCCGCCGCCAAATTGCTACCGAGTAATGAAGAGGCGCAGTTGAGGTGCCGCCGATCGCAGCTTTTTTTTTTTTTTCTTCTTCGCCGCTTGGAGTGGCAAAAAAGCCTGAGCTGGCCCTGGCTAGACCGGGGTCAGCAACCTTTCAGAAGTGGTGTGCCAAGTCTTCATTTATTCACTGTAATTTAAGGTTTCGCGTGCCAGTAATACATTTTACATTTAGAAGGGCCGGCGGACAGAACCCCAGACCGGCAGCGGGCTGAGTGGGGGCCGGCAGCCGGGACCCCGGGCTGAGCCGCTCAGCCCGCTGCCGGTCTGGGGTTCCGTCCGCCAGCCAGCCCCTGCCAGCTGGGGTTCCCACCACCGGCCCCGCTCAACCCACTGCCAGCCCAGGGTTCCGTCCATCGTGGCTGGGACCCTGGCTGGCAGGGGGCCAGCAGATGGAACCCCAGGCCAACAGCAGAGTGCCACTGAAAATCAACTTGTGTGCTGCCTTTGGCACGCGTGCAATAGGTTGCCGATCCCTGACCTAGACCATCCCTGAAAAGTGTTTGTCCAACCTGCTCTTAAAAATCTCCAATGACAGAGATTCCACGACCTCAATAGGCAATTTATTCCAGTGCTTAACCACCCTGACAGGAAGTTTTTCCTAATGTCCAACCTAAACCTCCCTTGCTGCAATTTAAGCCTGTTGCGTCTTGTCCTATCCTCAGAGATTAAGAAAAACAATTTTTCTTCCTCCTTCTCGTAACAACTTTTTACATACTTGAAAACTGTTAACATGTTCCCTCTCAGTCTTCTCTTTTCCAGGCAACATAAAACCAGTGTTTCATAGGTCATGTCTTCTAGACCTTTAATCATTTTTGTTGCTCTTCTCTGGACTCTCTCCAATTTGTCCACATCCTTCCTGAAATGTGGTGCCCAGAACTGGACACAATGTCCCAGTTGGGGTCTAATCAGTGCAGAATAGAACAGAAGAATTACTTCTCGTGTCTTGCTTACAACACCCCTGCTAATACATCCCAGAAGGATGTTTGCTTTTTTTTTTGCAACAGCATTACACTGTTGACTCATATTTAGCTTGTGATCCACTATGACCCCCAGATCCCTTTCTGCAGTACTCCTTCCTAGGCAGCAATTTCCCATTTTGTATGTGTGCAACTGATTGTTCCTTCCTAAATGGAGTACTTTGCATTTGTCCTTATTTAATTTCATCCTATTTACTTCAGACCATTTCTCCAGTTTGTCCAGATCATTTTGAATTGTAATCCTATCCTCCAAAGCACTTTTAGCCCCTTCCGGCATGGTATTGTCCACCAACTTTATAAGTGTACTCTCTATATTATTATCTAAATCATTGATGAAGATATTGAACAGAACCAGAATCAGACCTGATCCCTGCAGGACTTCACTTGATATGCTCTTCCAGCTTGACTGTGAACCACTGATAAATGCTCTCTGTGAACTGTTTTCCAACCAGTTATGAACCCACCTTATAGTAGCTCCATCTAGGTTGTACAGTAGAACTTCAGAGTTACGAACAACTCAGGAATGGAGGTTGTTCGTAACTCTGAAATGTTCATAACTCTGAACAAAATGTTATGCTTGTTCTTTCAAAAGTTTACAACTGAATATTGACTTAATACAGCTTTGAAACTTTACTGTGCAGAAGAAAAATGCTGCTTTTAACTATCTCTTAATTTAAATGAAACAAGCACAGAAACTGTTTCCTTACCTTGTCAAATCTTTTTTGAATTTTCTTTATTTTTTTTTTAGTAGTTTACATTTGACACAGTATTGTACTGTATTTGCTTTTTTTCTCTTTCTCTCTGCTGCTGCCTGATTGCATACCTCTGGTTCCAAATGAGGTGATTGGTTGACTGGTCAGTTTGTAATTCTGGTGTTCATAACTCTGAGCTTTTATTGTATTTCCCTAGTTTATCACAAGACTTGGAGCAAAATTATGAGAGATGGTCTCCAGTGTCCCACTTAGATGAGTTTTTCTGAAGTCTGTTACACGTGTGTGTGTGTGTGTGTGTGTGTACATGCATACATACAGTGTGCTAAATGTTTCAAGTTTTTTTTAGAATAAAGGGGAATGTAGCTATGCTTCTAATTTGCATGGTCACTTGCTACGTTTTGTGTGCAAATTGAAGAATTGTCTAGATGTATGGCCAATACTGGTCTTGTGTACGTGCATACTACCTGCATTATTGCAAGAGGGAATGTTGGCTAGGCAATTGCAGAGTTATTCCCTACTCTTTTTGAAAAGTCCACTGGAGCTGTAACTGTCCCTTGAGCAGTGAGTAGAGATGGCATCCTTAGAATAGACTGTTCAAAGTGAGATCCTTTCTAACAGTAAGTATACGATCATACTGCTGTGTGTTGCCTGGGAGCCCAGTTCTGGGGTGTGGCTGGATCCTAAGGATAGTGGGCTGGGTACTGGGGCGGGGGGAGGAGAAGGGAAGAGTGATATCAGCAGAGCTCTGCTGATACTATGTTAAATCCTAACCGCTGAGAAGTATTTTTGTGATTTTGTGCAGCAATTCAGAATACTGGCGTCAGTGTTGGAAATTGCTTGCAAAGAGTCAGAATGCAAACTCAGCTGAGAGGAACGGACTCCCATGAACTTAAAGAGTTAATGTAATTCTGTTTACAGACTCCAGAATATAATACAATGCATGCTCTGGCAAGTCATAAAATATTTTCTGTTTTCCCTCTGCCAATCCTATGGAGCCAGAATCTTCATCGGACTTGATAAATAGTGTTTATACATTTCCCTTTAGACCACTAAAGCTGTCTTGAAGCTTGTGTGACCCTCGAGCCTATTCTTCTTCAGACTTAACTAGTTCTTGGGGCCTGTTGATTGAGAAAGATTCACAGCAAGGGTACAGGACTTGTGGGTTTGTTCTGAGGCTTTGCTGTGGGCTCTCTGACCATTCCGTGGCAGAAGTAGCAATGATTTAACACGAAGGAAAAACACTGTGCCCAAGAACAGCAAGATTAGGAATTAGGAGTTTGCGCTGCAGTGTTAAGTACGATCTCCAAGGGAAGTCTTGCCCTGAAATGAAGTGCGTTGGGAAGACATGCTGTAAAAGCTGAAGGACAGGGCTGGCCTTACCATGAGGCGAACTGAGGCCTTACCATGATCTCAGTTTGAATTGTTTTTCCAAGGTAGTGGTGTACATTTCTTGTGTGGTGACTCTTCTTAGATGCTCCTGGAGTCATAGGCGCCAACTTTCTCCAGTGCCAGTGGTACCCGCCCCCGCCCCCCCGCCCCTACTCCACCCCATCCCCTGGCCCCGCCCCCATTGCACCCCCACCGTCCCTGCCCTAACTCCACCCCCTCAATCCCCTATTGGATCCCTTCCCCAAATCCCCGCCCCGGCCCTGCCTCTTCCCCCAGCGCGCCGCGTCCCCCCTCCTCCCTGTCCCGCGAATCAGCTATTTCGCGGCGCAAGCGCTGGAGGGAGGGGGGAGAAGCAGGACGCGGTGGCACGGTTGCGGAGGAGGCGGAGGCGAGCTGGAGCAGGGGGGCGGGGCGGGGCCAAGGGGAGCTGCCGGTGGGTGCTGAGCATTTTTTTCCGTGGGTACTCCAGCCCTGGAGCACCCCCGGAGTCGGTGCCTATGCCTGGAGCACAGCATCAGACTCAGCCATCAGCTCCACAATTTTAAGAAAGTTTCCATTGTTTGCCACATACAGCTGATCTGAAATGCCACGCAGTGCTAGGTTTTTGGTAGCAAGCATTCTCACAATGGCAATGAGCCTTTTCAGAACATTTTGCCAGGAAAGAGACTGATGCAATCTTCTCTTGATGCTGATCATCTATGGTGGCCTTTAACCTTAATCTCATCTCAAGCTCTTTCCACCTATGGGAATGCTCTCTGGTGATTTGGCTGCCTTCTCATGTCATGCCAGATTTCTAGCCAGATTTTTTTCCAGTCCTTTGTTCCTGTAGAGCCCAATGTGGCTAGAATATTAGACTGGAAGAGTTTGCAACAAAAACAGTATGCAGCATTCTGGGTTTTTGAGTACATAAGCCATTGGAGATTTCACACCAGTAATGTGTTGGATGGAAACTTCTATTTTCATTGTCTTTGGGGAACATGAAGTTTTTCTCTTGCTGGGGCCCATTCAGTACAAGGAGGTCCCTCAGGCTACTGCTCAAGTGGGTCCACAGTCCTGGATCATCTAGACTTAAGGAACTAAACTCAGCAGCAACTGTTTCTTGTGCCTCCACCACACTCTTCTCTGATCTACACTTTTCTTCAGGAATGTGCCTGGTTACATTCATTTGAGATGGAGATATGGATGCTGCAGTAGCTGCCAGGTCACCTGCTCTCTGACTAACTGGAAGATCAGGCATCTCCTCACCACTCACATCCTCGCTGGGGGCCGGAAGACTGACCATGAACATTTGTGTCTCTGTATCTCAGGAGAGCTCCTTCCTGCTTAGATAGAAAAGCTTCCTTTGCTTGCTTTCTTTTTCTGAATGCTGCCCCAGAGGGGCGTTTTCTTCTTTCACTCATGACTGCTGTTCTGTGCCACCAATAGTGGCTCTCACCACTCAATTAAAGGGGACAAATAAGCAGGCTGGTAGCAGGGCCTGAGTGAGGCAAGATATCAGTGTCTTAAGGGCCTAACTGGCTCCTACTACTTCAGTTGACTGCCTGTATTCCTCAAGTGGGTTCAGGGAAGCAGCCGGAAACAGGAAGCTCCCCGAGAAGCTGGTGTTAATCAGTCCAGGCTCCTGGGGTGCTAGAGAGGTACATAAGAGGCGGCTCCTCCTCTCCCTGCAGAGGAGAGGGAGAGGGATAGCTCAGTGGTTTGAGCACTGGCCTGCTAAACCCAGGGTTGTGAGTTCAATCCTTGAGGGGGCCATTTAGGGATCTGGGGCAAAAAAATAGTTGGGGATTGGTCCTGCTTTCAGTAGGGGGTTGGACTAGATGACTTCCAACCCTGATGTTCTATGAGTCTATGAACTCCTGCTGCTTTCTGTTCTTCCCTCTCACCTTTTCTCCTGCCTGCCTGTTATGTCTCTTGTGCCCTCCTTCCTCCAGCACAGCACTCCACCATCTCTGTGCATCTAGAGCAGAGAGAATATATATGCAGCAACAGCAGACACAATTTTCTATACTCTGGGTCCTAGAGGTGTCCCCCACCCCCCACAGTATGGCACCTGAGGCGGCCGCCTCAGTTCGCCTCATGGTAAGGCCAGCCTTCCGCCATGGGGTTCCAGTCCAGGACTGGGACTCCTAGGTGCAACTGCATTACCAATAACAAATAATAATAGGAGTAGGTTGTTATCCTGTTGTTTTACAGTTATGAAAACAAAGGCAGAGAGGCTGATTGGTGTGGGTAAGAACACAGAAGAAGTCAGTGCCAACTTTCCCCAGCGCCTTTGGGTGCTCGCGCCCCTCCGCCCCTGGCCCTGCCCCAACTCCACCCTTTCCCCACCCCCATTCCAACCCCTTTCCCAAATCCCCGCCCTGGCCCCGCCTCTTCCCGAGCACGACGCATTCCCTTTCCTCCCCCTCCCAGTGCTTGCCACGCGAAACAGCTGTTTTGCAAC
Organism: Trachemys scripta elegans; assembly: GCF_013100865.1. Classification (NCBI taxonomy): domain Eukaryota; kingdom Metazoa; phylum Chordata; order Testudines; family Emydidae; genus Trachemys; species Trachemys scripta. Next base: position 10,141,939 of record NC_048309.1, read on the forward strand.
GCAAGTGCTGGAAACTAGGGGGAGAAAAGCAGGCATGCATCATGCTCAGGGGAGGAGGCAGAGGTGAGCTGGGGTGGGGGGGCAGGGTGGGGAGCTGCTGGTGGGTGTTAAGCATCCACCAGTTTTTCCCCGTGTGTGCTCCAGCCCCGGAACACCCATGGAGTCGGCGCCTGCGAGTGGCATAGCTGGGATTAGAACTCAAGACTTCATTGCTCTCAGAACTGTATTCAGACCACTAGGAGCTCCCAGCTGTAACCAAAGAATGAATTCTTAGTTTCATGGAGAGCATCTGTCCCTGACTGCAATATTCTCTTCTGAAAAAGACAGTGGAAGCATGTTAATAAAAATCTCAACATGCCAGTTTTTTGGCTCTTTGTGGTATTTTGCTGGCAGATGAGAGTGTACAGATGTGTTACTAGGTGGAGCAAGTGACTGTTCTGGCAGCCTTTGTTTTTATGACTACCCGTACAGGACTTTCTTCAGAAATGAAATAAGCTTTAGATCAGGTTAACAAGTCAAATGAAAAACACAGCTTCAGCTGTAAGCAATAGATTTCAAGAGCTAGAAGCAAATTATATCCAGCCCGTCTAGCAATAAGTAGAAGTAAAACATCTTATTGATGGATCCCTCATTTATATTTGCACAACAGCCAAACACAGAACACAGTGATTGCTAGATATACATTTGAGTCATATGGCCACACTGTTCCTGCGTTTTAGGAAATCATTCTGAAGCCAGCCCTTTGGCATGCCACAGTTGTGATATTTGAGAAGATTTCTGCTTTCATGGGAAACAAACTACTAGGGGTGTTTCTTCTGTAAGAAACAGAGCTGGGTGGCATTTTTCAGCCCTAATTCTTTTTTCACTGGAAAATACAGATTATGGTCAACCGAAACATTCATTTAAATAAATTAACTTAATGGAGATATCCTATCTCCTAGAACTGGAAGAGACCTTGAAAGGTCATCGAGTCCAGCCCCCTGCCTTTACTAGCAGGATCAAGTACTGATTTTTGCCCCAGATCCCTAAGTGGCCCCCTCAAGGATTGAACTCACAACCCTGGGTTTAGCAGGCCAATGCTCAAACCACTGAGCTATCCCTTCCTCCTCTGTGTTTGTGAATTTGTGTTTGATTTTGGTGAATTGTTTCAGTGAAAAAGAAAAACTTGTGTTGAAAAGTTTCACTGTGAAATCAAATTCCAGAAAATTTCAATGAGCCGTTTGCAAAATGGATCATTCTCTTTTAAAAAGAAACTTGCCCCATTTCTCAGCAAGCATGATAGGAATAGCTGTCCTGAGGTCTCTTACTGGGGAGATTTTTTGACACAAAATCTGCAATATAATCACTACTCCCCTGTGAAGTATGATTCTAAATCATTTAAACCAAACTACACTTTTCAAAATTAATTAAAAATACACCTCTCCCTCGATATAAAGCTGTCCTTGGGAGCCAAAAAATCTTACCACATTATATCGAACATGTTTTGATCCGCTGGAGTGCGCAGCCTGCCCCCTTCCCCCCCCCCCGGAGCGCTGCTTTACTGCATTATATCCGAATTCATGTTATATCAGGTCGCGTTATATCGGGGTAGAGGTGGTGTACATTGTACAATGCACTATCCGTGATTTTTTTTATAATAGTATTTATTCACAAACTAGCTAATTTAGAAATATTTGTATAACCTGCAGTGGGTTGCGCAATCATTGCTCTGGATTAGAGTGGCTCTGTTGTGGGTGTGCATGGATGTAGTTTGCTGTGTGTCAGTGTGTGTCGTGTCATTCTATATAGGAAATTTAAATGGGCTAGTTCCTCAGCTACACTGAGCTAGTTTGCTTTACACTAGCTGAGGATCTGGCCTGTGGTGCATAAGCAAACGGGGCCGGTGGAAGGATGTTTCGCGCCCTAGGCGAAACTTCCACCTTGCACCCCGTCCCTGTCCCCGAGCCCCCGCCCTGAGGTGCCCTCCCCCCGTGGCAGCTCCCCTCCTCTGCCCTGAGGCGCCCCCTCCGCCCCAGCTCATCCCTGCTCCGCTCCTCCCCGAGCACACCGTGGCTGCCTCACTTCTCCCGCCTCCCAGGCTTGCGGCGCCAATCAGCTGGGGCGGGAAGTTCCCCTGCGTGCCGCCCCCACCCCCCCCGCTGCAGGCGGCCCTCCCCGCGCTCCCCGAAGATCCGGCCGCCGCAGTCGCTGCCAAAGAAAATGGCGCCCCCCAAATCCTAGCGCCCTAGGCAACTGTCTAGGTCACCTAAATGGTTGCACTGGCCCTGTAAGCAAGAGAACTTATTAGGGAACCTGCAGTTCTCAGACACACACAGAGTTGTCCTTTCCTTTGTATGTACCCATGTCATTTAAAGGTGTTTGTTTAATAAAGTAGAACCTCAGCATTATGAACACCTCGGGAATGGAGGTTGTTCGTAACTCTGAACAAAACGTTATGGTGGTTCTTTCAAAAGTTTACAACTGAACATTGACTTAATACAGCTTTGAAACTTTGCTATGCAGAAGAAAAATGCTGCTTTTCCTTTATTTTTTAGTAGTTTTTGTTTAACACAATACTGCACTGTATTTGCGCCTAAGAACAAAGAATGTAGGCCATAATTACAGGATGGGGGACTCCACCATGGGAAGCAGTGACTCTGAAAAAAATCTGGGGGTCGTGGTGGATAATCAGTTGAACATGAGCTCCCAGTGCAATGAGATGTGGCCAAAAGGGCTAATGTCATCCTTGGATGCACAAAGAGGGCAGTCTCGAGTAGGAATAAAGAAGTTATTTTTCTTCTGTATTTGGCACTGGTGCAACCACTGCTGGAATATTGTGTCCAGTTCTGGTGTCCACAAGTCAGGAAGGATTTTGATAAATTGGAGAGGATTCAGAGAAGAGCCACAAAAGGGATTAAAGGATTAGAAAACCTGCCATATAGTGATAGACTCAAGGAGCTCAATCTATTTAGTTTAACAATGAGATGGTTAAGGGGTGACTTGATGACAGTCTACAAGTACCTACATGAGGAACAAATGCTTGATAATGGGCTCTTCAGTTTAGCAAAGAAAGATATAACAACGATCCAATGGTTGGGAGTTGCAGCTAGACAAATCCAGACTGAAAATAAGGCATAAAGATTTAACAGTAAAGTGTGATAAACTCAGGACAAACAACTGCTAGAGGTGTGGGGGGAGGGGCATAGAAAACAATCCCAGAAGGTTAAAAGGCCCTCCTCCCTATCAACTGGGGAGGGGTGACTAAAAGTCAATCATGTTCAGCTGAGAAGGGGTTACCAGAGATCAATGAGGATCAACTGAGAGGGAGTTACCTGAGGTCATAAGAACATAATTTAAATTCTTATGTTCTTATGAGGCTGTATTCCCTCCCGTAAGGGAGAAAAACAAGCCCAAAAGACTGGCTGAGAGAAGGGCGGACTGCCCCGTGCAGCCAAGAGGGACTGTTTTACCTGGAACCCATCTTATCAAAGCTAAAAACAGCTGAGGCTGGTGAGACCGAGAAGGTGCTTTGCACAAAAGATAATTAACCATTGGAATAATTTACCAAGGTTTGTGGCGGATTCTCCATCACTGACCATTTTTAAAATCAAGATTGGATATTTTTCGAAAAGGTCTGCTCTAGGAATTATTTTGGGGAAGTTCTGTGCCCTGTGTTATTCAGGAGATCAGACTAGATAATCTTAATGGTTCCTTCTGGCCTTGGAAACTGTGAATCTATTAATCAAAAGTTTACCCTCTTCTCAAAGTTCTCTCAGTTCAGCAAGGCACAGAAGCACATGCTTAATTTGAATATCGCTTAATATCTCCAAGGCTCAAATGGTCCAGTGGCAGGACTCAGCTGCATGCAGTGCCAACATACACAGTGACCACAACCAATTAATGTTGCATAAAGTCCTTTTAAAGAGGTAGCGATTGAAGGGTTTTATTTAAATGTATTGTGGCCAAACTAATTTGTTTTTTTTTAATTCATTGGCTTCATTTTTCATATTTCTTTGTTCTTCGATTGATTGCTCTTGTCCATTTGATGTTAGGTGTGTGTGCTTGCCACGTGAACCGGTGCCAGAAGTTTTTCCCTCAGTGGTATCCGTAGGTGCCCGTAGGCTCTGGCACCCTCTGGAGTGGAGTGCATATGCGCCAATATAAGGGGCGCTGCTGGCCCCCTCCCTCTCTCAGTTTCTTCTTACCGCCCATGATGGTGCTGAAACGTCTCCTTGCTTTGGCAAGCGCCTACCTACCCAGTGGTTTTTTCCCTTAGTGTTGTAAATAGTTAGATAAGTAGTTATTTTATTCTTTAACAACTAGCATGTTAGTGTTGTAGATAAGTTAGATAGTCCCCTTTGGGACTTAGCCCAGAGATGGGGCATGCCCCGGTCCCTGAGCTTCAAGCCCTGTAATCACTGTAGAAAGCCTATGCCGATCAGCAACACTCAGCAAAGTTTCATAGATTCTAGGACTGGAAGGGACCTTGAGAGGTCATCGAGTCCAGTCATGGCAGGACCAAAGTTGCTTGAAGAGTTTGGGAGAAGCTCACATTAGCAATAAGTTCGCATTTGTAAAAGCTTCAAGCCCAGAACAAAAAAGGAGCAGGACATAAGACTGAGAGCGCTCCTCATGGAGTCAACCCTCGTGCCGGTCTCCGAGCCGCCGAAATCAGACTCAGCTCCGAGTACAGCGGCATCAGTGCGAAATGCACCTCCGGCACTGGCCTCATGGTGCTGATCCCAGTCCCTGGTACTGGCTAAGAAGCAAAGGAAGCACCCGGGGAGAGGGTGTTCCTTGACATCGCATGTCGGAAAAGGAAAGTCCAGGGAGGAGCATAGATCCAGAGTTGGTGCAAGCCACATGCCAGGCACTGGGCCTGTTGATAAATGAACAAAAATCCACATTAGTGCCAGTGCAAAAAATAGAGTTTATAGGGGCAGTCCTGGACATGACATGGGCCAGAGCATTTCTCCCGGAGCCCAGATTTGAGGCAACGTCAGCTTTCATCACCCAACTCACCACCCACCCTGTCACCACAGGCAGGGTATGCCTCAGGCTACTAGGACACATGGCAGCGTGCATTTATGTAGTTTGCCATGCATGTCTATGGCTCAGGCCCCTCCAGATGTGGTTAGCCAGGCACCACCTAGACAGAGTCCTCACAATTCCATCGCAAGTGCTTACAGCTCTGAAATGGTGGTCAAACCCGGTAAATGTTTCCAAAGGAAAACCCTTTGCAACCCCAAAACCCACAAAGGTGCTAGTGTCAGACGTGTCTGACCTAGGCTGGGGGGCCCACTGAAGACCCAGGGGTTGTGGTCCCGGGAGGAACTCACACTACACATCAACATCAGGGAGCTCAGAGCCATTTGTTTGGCTTGTGAGGCGTTCCTTCCTCAACTGTCCCATCAAGTGGTTCAGGTGTTGACCGACAGTACAGCTGCCATGTTCTATGTTAACAGGCAAGGAGGAACGAGGTCCCCAGCTCTCTGCCAAGAAGCCCTCCAGCTGTGGAAATTCTGTATCCGGCACGGCATACACATTGAGGTGCTACATCTCCCTGGCGTCCGAAACACGCTGGTGGATCGCCTCAGCAAGGCGTTCTGTTCTGACCATGAATGGTCCCTCCACGAGGAGATTGTCAAAATGATCCCCCAGAGGTGGGGAACTCTCCAAGTGGGCCTGTTCGCCACCAGGGGGAACAGGAAGTGTCACCAGTTCTGCTCCCTCCAAGGTCTCGACAGCGGGTCACCTTCAGATGCTTTTCTCCTGTCTTGGGCAGACAACCTGATGTACGCCTTCCTGCCAATCCCTCTTATCAACAGGACCCCCCTGAAAATAATGAGCGTCATCATGATTGCCGCAGCGTGGCCCCACCAGCATTGGTTCGGCATGCACATGGACTTGTTGTCAGCACCCCTGTGAATGCTTCCCAACCGCCCAGATGTGCGCTCTCAGGATCCCGGGAGGTTACTGCACCCGAAGCTCCCCTTACTCCATCTCACAGCGTGGATGTTGCATGGCTGAACCCAGAGGAGCAGGCCTGCTCTACTCAAGTCCAAGGAGTGCTGCTGGAAAGTAGAAAACCCTCTACTGGCAAAGTGGAAACACTTCTGCTGGGCATTGGAGCGGGGTATCTCCCCTACCCAGTCATCTCTGCAGTCCATTCTAGACTACCTGCTTCAGTTAAAGCATCAGGGCCTAGCCTTCTCCTTGATCAAGGTGCACCTGGCAGCCATATCAGCATTCCACCCCCGTGTCCAGGGAAGATCAGTGTTCTCACGTGGGATGATGATCAGGTTCCTTAAGGGCCTAGAAAGGCTCTTCCTGCTGGTCCGGAACCCGGTACCCCAATGGGACCTCATTCTAGACCTTTCTAGCCTCACTGGCCCTCCCTTCGAGCTGTTAGCCTCCTGCTTTCTTTCATATCTATCGTGGAAAGTCGCCTTTCTTGTGGCTATCACTTCCATGAGACGAGTCGCCAAGATTAAAGCCCTTACATTGGAACCCCCATATACTGTGTTCTGCAAGGATATAGTTCATTTCCATCCCAATCCAGCTTTCCTGCTGAAGGTGGTGTCGACTTTCCATGTTAACCAGGACATATTTCTTCCAATTTTCTGCCTGAAGCCTCACGTGTCGAATGAGAAGAGGCGTATGCACCTCCTTGACATCAGACAAGCTCTGGCCTTTTACTTGAGCATACTAAGCCTTTCTGTAAATCGACGCAGCTGTTCATCAAGGTGGCTGGCAGAATGAAAGGCCGCTCAGTATCTTCTCAAAGGCTTTAGTCTTGGATTACCACCTACATTCACACTTGTTATGACCGGACGTTGGTTGTACCTCCACAGATAGTGATGGCCCATTTGACCAGAGCTTAGGCATCGTAGGCAGCCTTCCGGGCGCAAGTCCCTATCCAGGATATCTTCAGGGCCGCAACATGGTCATTGGTACATACCTTCATGACCCACTACGCCATCACCCAGCAGACCAGAGATGATGCTGGCTTTGGCAGAGCTGTATTGCAATAGACATGTCCATGAACTCCTACCCACCTCCGGGGATACTGCTTGGGAGTCACCTAACATGTAATGGACATGAGCAATCACTCGAAAAAGAAAAAACGGTTACTAAACTTTCGTAACTATTGTTCTTTGAGATGTGTTGCTCATGTCCATTCTATGATCCGCCCTCCTTCCCCACTGTCGGAGTTCTGATAAGAAGGAACTGAGGGAGGGGGCCAGCAGCGCCCCTTATACCTGCGCATATGCATGCCTACTCCAGAGGGTGCCAGAGCTGGTCCCCTATGGATACCACTGAAGGAAAAACTTCCAGCACCGGTGCATGTGGCACATAGACATGAGCAACACATCTCGAAGAACAACAGTTTTGAAAGGTTAGTAACCATTTTTTCTCCATTCCATTCAACTTTTGGAGAGGAGATCAAAAAGCAGGAGTTTTTGTATCTTCCCAGTTATTTCCTTTTTATGATGACACTGCTTAAAAGCCTTTTCTTTGGCAGAAAACAAGATAATACAGATGGGAAAGATCTGATACCAAATTTTTGCAGAGATTTAGCACATCTGCAATCCAGAAGAAATGTTAACTAAGGCAGATGTTCTGTTATCTGCACATGTCTGTGCGGTTGGTCCATTCCTTGTGTATCTTTTGCTCTCACTTCAATTTGTCTTCCCATGTGTAAAGGGAAAATCAGGGTTGCCTTGCGTTTCCTTACTTGGGAATTCTTGCAAGAGACTTTCAGGCACCCTCTACAGTGACCGAACTCCAACTTACTTTTGTGCATGTCATTCTTGGTGGGAGAGAAAGGAGAGAGAGTTATCTCAGGACTGCGATTGTTTTTGAATGATTAATGTCCATAGACTGAACACTAGGTTTTGCTTGATTGCTGATGTTCTTTTTGTCCTGCCAGGATTAAGATTTACGTATCAAATATACACACACATGGTCAAATATACACGAACCCTGTTAAATCATGCTAACAACCCCTGTTCAATCATGCTAACAGGCTGGCCTCCGTGGAGCTTTACAACCTACTGACAACACTGGGGGCAGGAGGGAGATAAAGTCAGTGAGAGAGACATGTCACTTTAATAAGACTGCAGTAACTCTGCCAGATGTCGTCATGGCTAAAAGGTCTCCAGTGTGATGACAAGGATTCTCGAAATACCCTAAACCTGGATGAAAAGTTCAACTCCCTGTGACGTCATCTAATTAAAATATATTCATGCAAATCATTATTGCTACCACTGTTCTGTAATTGCAACAAATTTTATACAAAGTGTAACACATGGCCAGAAAGGGTTCAACAGCTTGCAGGCTAACTAACCCAAAGCCAACCTTTAAAGACATGTTGGAAAGTGTATGAATGGTAATTAGGGCCCTTCGATGCTACATTGGCTAGAACTTTGAAATGCAAATCTGTATTGTTAGAGAATTAAAGGTGATACTAATTGTATGTGTTTAATTATAGCTGGTTAAATGTTCGCCATGTAAACAGACAGTTCCTGTCTGTCACTATAGCTGTTGATTCAGACAGAGATCAAAAGGGAATATTAACATTTAGATGAATCTTGCGTGCAATAATGTCATTGTCTATGTGTCTATTTAAAGTTTGTGATAAACTGCTTAATGGATAAATTATCGTATGTTAATCCATATAGTTAATTACTGGTGAGGTTTAGGAAACAGAAGGTTACATCAAAAGCCTATTGTCCACCCAAGCATTTGAACTTCTCTAGAAGGATACAAAATGTGGTAACCATCAGATGTGCCGCTCCCTGAATAGAGGCAAGTCAGGAGAAGGAAACAAACCAATAAAGGACTTTTTTTTCCCCCAACCCTAAAGCACTGTCACTGCAGTAACAGGCCAGGCCAGGCCTGTCCAGGCCAGGTTGGCACCAACTAATTCAGCTTTTAAATTGCCAGTGAAGCTATTCTGAAAGGAAATACAATATCGGGCAGCAAATTGGTTATAAAATAATCTATTCCTTTTTTGTGTGTTTACTTTTTCCTTTTTCACCAGCCAAGGTACAATGTTAAATTCTGAGAACTGGTTTACCGTGTATCCACAATAGTGACTTGATGTAACATTTCATAAGGTTTTTATTGAGAGCAGTAACAAATTTTTGCAAGAAAAACAGGCACTGTTTAAAATCCAGTGGGTAAATAATTAGCATTTAAAATGTATCATTTGTTTATTTAAATACTTAATTGAGAGGGAGCTATTTTTAAATGCTGTAAACTTTACCTACGTAGCCTAGGGCAGTGGTTTTCAAACTTTTTTTCTGGCTACCCAGTTGAAGAAAATTGTTGATGCCCGCATCCCGCAGTTTGAAAACCACAGGCCTAGGGGCTTTTTTTATAATAGTTATTAATGAGCAGAAGACTGCAATTAATATAAGTACATGCAGAAACCAGTATGTCCAATTAATTAAACAAAACTGTGAAAATATCAATTTGAGGAACTGTGTACTGTGTGTATTAACCCAACACTCCTTAGCATCCTTTTTCCTCCATAGAGATTGGGATGATCTCAAGATTACAAGGTCACATTTTCAGGATCATGGTCTATTTAAAAAAATTATCTGCAAGCACTGAGCACAATTTTCAGAGGGATATAGATGTGAAGAGGAGACATCCATTACTAGAAAGGGTTTTGTTCTCTTTGTGGCCCAGTACAGAGAACAGTGTTGTAGGGGTCAGGAAACCTGGATTCCATTGCTGGCTTTGCCACTGACATGCTGTCTGACCTTGGTCAAGGCACCTCACTGCTTCATGCCTCAGTTTCCCTGTCTATTAAATAGGAATAATGATGCTTACTTTGCATGCTAATGTGCTTTCTGATCGATCGCTGAAAAGGATCAGATGGGTCAAATTATTATTATTCTACCCTATGTGGCTCAGCTTACCCCTGCGCACAATGAACAAGTAATGAAGCCGTATTCCTTTCAGCACAGTGCGTTAGTCTCTGGCCCGGATCCACAGGACTGCAGTGAAGTGTGTTGATTTACACCAGCTGAAGAATTTGCCTGTCTCTTTGTAATTTGAGAATACTGTGCTGTCTGGAGCTGGGGGGCAGGCACGGTATCTCAGGGATCAATCAGGAGTGTGGCTGCAGCTATCCCTTTTGCTATGTGCGCCCCATGGTGTCAAGACAGCTCCATTGGCTGGTAAGGAACGATGGGAGGAAACTATCTTCTTGTCACTGCCCTTTGATATTACTAGCCGTGAGCACGGTGCAGCACTGCAGGATCTGCGTCCCTGGGATCACACAATGCATGGACCAGCACTGAGCCTGTTCCATGGGCAGGGATGTGTCTTTTTGTTCTCTTTGCCCTGACTTGCCTCTATTCAGGGAGCGGCACATCTGACGATTACCACATTTTGTATCCTTCTAGAGAAGTTCAAATGCTTGTGGTTTGCATCTAGAAGGATAAAAAATGATTTGCTAGATTCCCTGTGTAGGGAGCAAAACCATTTACATGCAGACCTGGCCGTTCAGTGGGGCCAGATCCCCTACTACATCAGAGAAGTGCTTGGCACAAGGTGGGTGTGTGAGAGGTTGAGGATCTGGCCCTCGATAAACTCAGTTACAACTCCAGGGTTTCCCATTGCCGAGGTCTTTGGGGTCAAGTTTTCGGACATGGAACAATTATTCCAAGGCCTTTTTAGCAACACCTGCTCTTCTCTTTTGGCCTCCCTTTGAATGAGATGTAGTCCTCAGCCCAAAAACCAACAAAGATGCTTGCAAGGGGAAGAGCTTTTCTCTGTACCAAGTACATTGCTGCTTTTTGTTTTCTGTTCTCTCACCTGGGGGCGGGAATCACCCAGGTTATATTTTACTGACTGTGCCAAGACAATGGGGGCGTATTCGTATGAGATGAGGGTGTCCAAAAAAGAGGACAAACCTAACAAGTTATTTTAATAATTACAAGCGGATATTTCAATGAGTACAAATAATTACGCTGAGGCCTCAACACATTTGAGTTACGATCAGTGTTGAGGTTTAGCTACTAGAATTGGCTTTTATATCCTATTCCCATACAGCATGAGCTGCTATCACAGAGGTACAGTTGGGTCCCCTTTAGAATAACCCTGGCTGAGCCCAGATATAATTTTAACTCTGACAACATGGGTATCTCTCAACTCCCTATTCCCAATGGCACTAGTCTCAGTCTCCATCAAGAAGGTGCCTCTGGTTCTCAAGTCTCAACCTCCCTAATCATGTGTGATGCTCTCCACTTTTAAGAATTGTTTTTTCACCGTGTGAGACAATGGGCAGCAAAGGCTGGTCACAAAGGGCACTCGGAGTTAACTCCCTCCCCCATTAAATCTTCTGTTTTATTCCTTTAAACAACAAAATCTATGGCAGCCCGAAGGAGATAGCAGCAGTGGGGAGAGGGGGAGTGGCGGGCTGGCTTTTATTTCTGGGGGGGGGGTTTAAGCCCCATCAGTGCAGCATCATGGAGTGCAGTCGTGGAAAGACTGGCAGTGCCCAGTCCGTGCAGCACAGCCGCATAGAGTCCAGACCGGGACAAGTCAGCGTCAAGCTCCTCCTTCCGTTGAAAGAGCAGGGCATAGAGCTGCATCAGAGGCTGCCTTTCCAAACCCCTTTGGGGCTTTAAAAAATCTACCCTGAGAGAAAGTGCAGGGATAGCACCATTGCAGAACTCCACACAGAGGAAAGCTGAGGACCAAATTTGTTCCTGGCACATGCAATCTTTTGTATTGTGCTGATCCGCAACAACATTGGCTGGACTGCAGCTATGTAGAAGCCTAAGGTGGCCCTAAGTGTGTTTTACCAGTGAGTGCGGTCTTCATGATAGGGATCCCAGAGGACTCCTGAACCTGGGGTGGGAAGTATCCTGTGAGTAGCCAAGCTCTGAGAGTCTCTTTCCAGTCCTAATCTTTACATGGGTTCCTTTCATCTACTTCCTTTAAATAAAGTTGTTTGTGCTGAGGACACTACAAGAACACGTATAGCACAGAATAGGAGGCTGTATATATGCCAACGTTATGCTGGAGTGACAAAAGCTAGGCATCTTGAATCTATATTTGGACACTTGAATAAATGACCTGACTTTCACAGGTGCAGAACATCCAACTTCCCCAGTAGAGTAATGGGAGTTAGTGGGAATTAATGTGCAGCGTCTTTGGAAAATCAGGCCACTGAGTAGCTGCTGAAATACAGATTTAGGTATCTGGCTTTAGGCACCCATGTTTGAAAATTCTGTCCACCCTGTTCATAGTCTCCAAAGGGCTGATGTATTACAAATCCATCTTTGGACCAAACCAAACAAAACACTACTATTACTCTGGGTCCTCTCTTCATGCTGCCCTACCCCCCAGTTAAGAACTGTCTAGACAGTATGTGTGCTTTGAACTGCAAGGATGGAAAAGAACGTAGCTTTAGTAGGGGGAGTACAGTGAGAGACAGACATCCTGAAGGGAACTGAGAGAGAGAGAGAGAGAGAGAAGCTCAGAAGGACTTGGGAGAACAGGAGCAAAGGGCCAGAAGGGATGGTGATACAAGATGAGAAGAAATGGGGAACTGAAAGGTTAGAGGAGGACTCAACTGAAATTGACCTGACAGAAGCCATCAGATGATGAGGTTTCATGGTCATGATTCAGGGATGGGATTCCCAGAATGGGAGAGTGGATAAAATGTACTTGTGTTTGAGTTCTTCCTATCCATCCCTTCCTTTGGAGGCTCATGTTTAAAGAAATAGGTGACTGGACAAAGCCACCACAACCTTCCCCAGCCACTGTGAGGGGCTCAGCCACCTCTTGTGACCCTTCTGATTGTCTTCACTTCCTTCCCCATCCCTATCCCTGCATCCTACTTCCTGCACTGTGGGTCTCAGACACCCTTTCACCAACCTACAGTGGATTACAAGTAGAGAATCAGAGGGCGGAGAGAAGATCAAGCTGATCGCAGAAACTCTCTTTTCTGACTTGCCACTCTGCGTCCAGTCCAAGATCATCTACTGAACATACAGGCCCCAATCCTGAAAAATGTCCCACTCAGGCAGACCCTTCGCCTATGAGGAGGCCCACTGAACTCAGCGCAGAGGAGGTTGGAGGGCCAAGGCCATAGTTTTCATTGGCCACCTGTTCATTGCAGTAGAGATAGAGGATACATTTCACATGTTCCAGACTAATTAAAAAGAGTAGTTTGTTCAAGATTTTTGTTGTAAGGTCTGTTAGAGAGGAAACCCCACAAAGGGCTAGATCCCCAGCTGGTGTAAATCAGCAGTACTCTTGATTTCAGGTAGCCCTATAGCGATCGACACCTGTTTTGAATCTGACCCCAAAGAATAAAGTTCTTCAGACGAAATTGGACAAAAACATGTGAGACCTGTTTATATGTCTGTGATATTAAAGACTGTTTAGGTGGGCAATTTTATGCTGATTTGAGCATGCAATTACCATGATTTCCCTTGTAGTAATAATAATATACACACAAACTACATTAACTAATTGGTTTTTGCATGCAGTTACAGCCTTGCCCCACATTTCTTGTGGTAATTTCATAGTCTAGATTTGCAGAAATGTGCATACTTAGACTCTTCCTGCAGCTGCTTTGCGTGCAGAGCTGATATCGACATCAAAGCAGTTTCATGCATCAAACGGCTGCAGCATCAGGCCCCTAATGTGGGCGCACAATTCATGTGATTGCACATACATTCAAAGTAATTGTGCCAACAGATTTAGGCCCCAGTCCTGCAGACACTTCTGCACATGAGTAACTACTACAGAGTTTTGTGAGATTACTGAGATGTGTAAAGCTACTCATGTGTATTTGTAGGATTGGGTCTTTAATGAGTAACATTGATTGATTTTGAACGTTGGTTTCCTTTTCCTATTTGTATATATTTGAATATAGCCCTTTTTTAGTCTCAAAAAAAAAAAAGATTTAAACCATTTCTCTTTTCCCCTTCCTTGTGGAGAGAGCTTTATCGGAAATAGCTGTAGTGGGGAATAAAGTGTAACATGACCATCTTCAAAGCAGGTATGATTTCATTCTAGAGGGATGTTGGGAGATAATATATAATATAAAATAAACCAGCAGTTCTCAAACTTAGAGTCAGGACCCCAAAGTGAGTCATGACCCAGTTTTAATGGGGTTGCCAGGCCTGGCTTAGACTTGCTGAGGCCCAGGGCCCGAACCCAGGCCCCACAGCCCAGGGCCAAAGCCGAAGCCTGAGGGCTTTAACCCTGGGCGGCGGAGCTCAGGTTATAGGCCCCCTTCCTGGGGCTGAAGCCCTTGGGCTTCGGCTTTGGCTCCCCAGGGATGGCGTAGCTCGGGTAGGCTCAGGCTTCAGTCCCCCCTCCGGGGTCACGTGGTAATTTTTGTTGCCCAAAGGGGATCGTGGTGCAATGAAGTTTGAGAACCTGAGTTAAACTATATAATTTGATGGCTTTAAAAGATTTACCGTAATGAGCAGAGCAGCCAGCTGATTGGATAGGGGTGATAATGAAATACACCTTTACCCCAATATAACGCGACCCGATATAACACAAATTCGGATACAACGCGGTAAAGCAGTGCTCTGGGGAGGCGGGGCTGTGCAGTCCAGCGGATCAAAGCAAGTTCGATATAACACGGTTTCACCTATAATGCGGTAAGATTTTTTGGCTCCCAAGGACAGCGTTATATTGGGGTAGAGGTGTATGTTAACAGCTATTCCAGGAATTTGCTATTTAGGGCTTTTATAATAGAGTGACTCAATGTTATGTAATTTAACATGGAAGAACACTCATCGGGTCTGAGATTTTACTGGCTGTTAGGATAGGTAACCATTAGAAAACAATGTCAAATCTGTGGGCCTAAAATGATAGGATCTTAAGTCCTTATAAGAGCATCTAAATAAGTGGTCCAATTTTCAAAAGTGCTGAGAATTGGGTATGCCTAGTAATTCTAGAGGATAAAGAGCAGTTTATTATGTGCCATGTTCTGACACACAATCCCGGTATTAGGAATATGCTGTTCATTGTTTTGTGCATCACATGAGCATCTTAAAGGGATGTAATTACCACATCTTCATTTATTTAAAAAATATTCCTGCTGTTTATTGTAAGGGATTTGGCTCCAATGACTGACTGAAAGTTCAAGGATGCGTGTACTCTTTATTTTTAGCTAGTAATATAAATGGAATCTCCCCCTTCTGTTTCTCCTCCACTCTCAAGAACTCTGTCGCGATGACCATCCCTATGGTCAAGGAGGGTGGACCTATGTCAAAAAATGGCCAGAGGACTCGTTAGAGAGCAGTGTAACTAATTTCTTGCTGCTTTTCCTCAAGGCAAGTTTCCTGCTAGTCTACTACCAAAGGATTGAATTGGAGTCTTTGCTGTCACTGGCCAGCTGCAGCTATTAGAGCTAATTAAAAACATTCTAATGTTGCTTATTGCTTGATTATGGTGGGGGTAAAACAAGACAGAAAATTATGAAGGATGAGTTAGTGCAGTGTTAGCCAGAGGTTTCTCCTTCATGCATGGTGCTATTCTATCAATGCCTGATTCCTTGTAATACCGTAGGGTTGTTCAGGTTGCCTGTTTTTGTTAAGGCAGGGTTTCCATTCCACCACTTTTAACTTAAACATAGTGCATAAACCAACGGGCATTTCAGTCTGTGTTTTGTAAGTTGCAAAGGGCCAGACAGTGAACTCCTTTCTCACACTGGAGAACGGTTACTCCCATTGTCTTCAGTGGGGACTATTTTTGCAGGAAAATGCTTATCAATATAAGTAACATATTCACAGTCTAGTCTCCCCTCTTTCTGGTGTGCACAAAGAGATCATTTGGTAGCTTCTCCTTTATTACTCTTGACTATAATCCTGGGGAGAAGTTCTGTAACAGACGTGCAGATTTTCTTTTATGTTTTCTTCATTCCAAATCTCTTTTGCTTGCTCCATTTCTTTTGACCTGTTCCACAACAGATCTTTACCCAACTTGCTGACTAAGTACAGCTGAGCCTGCCCAAGAACTATCATCATTTTCTGATGATATTGGCCAGCAGTACATCCTACCTCTCTACCTGCTCCATCAGAACAAGGAGGAAGCAGGGAAATACTTGCGACTCAGAGGAGTATCTGTAAGGCACAAGGAGTAAAAACCTGGCCTTATTGAAGTCAATGGTAAAACTCCCATTTATTTCAATAGAGCCAAGATTTCACCCTGTGTCTCCTGGGACTACTCCTGAACTGGCGCAGATTAGGCACAGCCCGGAACAAGGGGCAATGTGTAAGGACACCATCAGCCCTAAGTAGAAAAATAAATAAATAAAAAAATCCCCAACCGCTTGAAATGCCACTTGAATAAGCACCAAAGCTGAAAATTTGTGTGTTGTGATGGAATTATGACTCCTTTTTCCCCAATATGCCCACTCCCTTTTGTGATACCCGGTAAACTGAAACTCTTGAACACAGATCCAGACAAGATCAATATTTGCACGGCATCATGCTGACTTTCTCAAGCTGGTTTTAGGAGTACGTTCTCCTCTTGGTGCATTGGACAGAATGGAGCATAGCCTGCAGAAGGCAAAGGAAGCTTTTCTTCATCTCTTGTGATTTAGGTTTGTCTGTCCCGAATGGAAGTACAATTGGGTTGGCGTTAGTGCAGCGATGCCCGGCTCTCCAGGAGTACGTCTACACTGCAATGAGACACCAGCGGCTGGCCCATGTCAGCTGCTTTGGCTTAAGGGGCTGTTTATTTGCAGTGTTGATGTTCGAGCCTCCCCCCAGAGAAATGGCTCCCACTTAGCTGTTTCGGTGCAATAAAAACAACTTTTGATACAACTAAGGCTATGGAGGAACGTTTTTATTTTGTTGCCTTGAATAACATGAAGGAGACAATACATGTGGCTCTAATAATAGAGGAAATCTTTCATAAGCTGGGAGATAAGTAATGCCAAAGGGAACATGCATATTTTGGCAAGAGGGGAATAAGATGGCTTTGAGACACATCCTTTTATTGCCCTCTTGCCATCAGTACGATATCCTTTCCTAGAGTTCCCATTGCAAGAGATGTTGAGTGCATGGGAAATGTCTATGGATAAAAATAAGTACAGTATAAGTGGATGACGCCCCATATTCTTCATATTGTTATGATATGATTATGGCCTAACTGGGATGTATTTTATACAAGATGGGTCAGGTGAGGTATCATTGAAAAGGTTATGATTTACTGAATATGATTATCCTATTTGTACGTCTGTCTCATTTTTGTATCTGAAGTTAGGAATATTGTCTAGGCATCTATTACAAATATGTTTACACCTGGGGAACGCCCACAAGACAGACTGCGGTCAGTCTAGATGGCTCGCTGGGAAGGGCCATTAGGGAGAACAATAGGTCTTAAAAGATGCTAATTGCCCACTGGGGAGCCTTCCTGAGAGGCCTTCCTGGGGAATGCAGCAAACAGCCTCTGAGTTATGGCTGCAGGGACATGTGACCAAGTCACCTGGTACTAGACTCCATGATAATACTAGTGTTTTTCCACTGACCAGGGTGGTGGGAATCAAACTGGGAGACAAAGGATTCCTGCCATATGCAAAAACTATTTAAGGCAGGGGAGTGACATCGTGGTTGGTTCGTCCCTGACTCCCTGCCCAAGAAAGAAGACTGCTGGAAACAGCTGAGAAACAAAAGGACTGAACTAAGGGGAAGGGCTGTACGCAAGCTAGAAGGTTGTCAGCCTGTGAATGGAATATCTGGAGTTTTAAGCTTCAAGCAAGCACAGCTTGCCTTCAAGACTCTCTGCAAACTGCCTAGAACAGCATTTAGGGTGAGAATATACTGCTCGTATCCAATTTCGTTAGTATACTAAGCTTAGATTGCCTTTTTGTTTTATTTGCTAGGTAATCTAATTTGATCTGTTTGCTATCCCTTATAATCAATTAAAATCTGTCTTTTGTAGTTAATAAACTTGTTTTGTTTTGTCTAAACCCAGTGTGTGTGGAAATCATAACTTTGGGCAGAAAGCTGTGTGTATCCCTCTCCACTTTGAGGGAGGGGGTAAATTTCATGAGCTTATGCTGTACAGTTCTCTGTGCAGTGCAAGATGGTACAATTTTGGGTTTACCATCTAGAGGGATGTGTGCATTTGAGTACTGAGCAACTCCTTAGCTGAGCCTTCTATGCAGAGCTTATTTCAGCTGTGTTTCTGCAGCTGGGTGTGTCCCTACCCATGTGCTGGTGAAAGTGTGAGACCAGGAGCGTGTCTGCAGCTTGTCACAGCATTACAGGGTGAAAGGGAGCCCAGGCTGGTGGATCAGGCTGGCTCAGTGGTATCCCAGTCGTAGGTGGCACCCCAAAGGGGGGGGGGGAGAGGAACCCATCACAGATTCATCATTTTCTATGTAAAATTATACAATAATTTATCATTATAATTGTCATTAGATCTTATTGTCATTAGATCTTAGGAGTTTTTTTGTTATATACACTGGGGAGTGGAGTTAAATATTCAGGGTTTGATTTCATTTGGATGTACAGGGAGTGGAACTGGCCCCAGCATAAGGGCATTCCCTTTGGATGTACAGGGAGTGGAACTGGCCCCAGAGATAGCAGAACAGCCTTCCATCACCACCACCCTGGCATCCCTCGATGTAGGATGTGCTTTGGAGAGTGGGAGGGATATGGCCAAACTGCACTATGCCCCAAATATTCTCACCTTAGGGAGGACCCCCTAAGGGGCTGCTGCAGGCAGAATGTAAATTATCCTGGATTATCCTAATTTATCCTGAATCCCAGACTGGCCCTAAGAAAGACTGAGGATTAAAAGGCACAAAGGTAGATTAAAGTCACCTCTGCCTCCGCCACTTTCTCCTCTTCCCACCTCCCACCCCAGTTCTTGTACTTGGCAAAAGAACAGAAGAATAGAGGATCAAGGCATTAGAGCAGAGGTCAGCAACCTTTCAGAAGTGGTGTGCCGAGTCTTCACTTATTCACTTTAACTTAAGGTTTCGCGTGCCGGTAATACATTTTAACGTTTTTAGAAGGTCTCTCTCTATAAGTCTATATTATATAACTAAACTATTGTTGCATGTAAAGTAAACAAGGTTTTCAAAATGTTTAAGATGCTTAATTTAAAATTAAATTAAAATGCTGATCTTACACCGCCGGCCCACTCAGCCCGCCTCTGGGCTGGGGTTCTGTTCACCTAGTTCAGCAGCAGGCTGAGCGGGGCCTGTGGGACCCCGGCTGGCAAGGGGCCGGCAGCCGGGACCCCAGACTAGGGGTGCAGGTGGGAATGTGGGGGGACAGGTGCAGGAGTTCCTATTTGGTGCTCAGGGTGGGGGTGCAAGAGTCAGAACGGGGGCTGGAGGTGTGTGAGGGAGTTCAGGGGTCAGGGCAGAGGGCTGGGTGTGTGAGAGGGTTCATGGGTCAGGGCAGAGGGCTGGGTGTGTGAGGGTTCAGGGGTCAGGGCAGAGTGCTCAGCTCATGGGGGTGCTCACAGCAGGGGGCTGGAGGGGCTATGCCCCGTCCCCACCCCTTTCCCCAGGGCCCCATCCCCACCTCTTCTGTGCCTCCTCCCCGGAGCAGCGAGCACACTGCGGCTCAGCTCCGCTCCGCCTCCCCCTCACAAGGGCAATCAGCTGATTGGCGGCAGGGAGTGGGAGGGGCAGGGGCAGGAAAGCACCACACTGGGGGAAGAAGCAGGGGAAGGGGAGCTTGGCTGCCGGCATGACCAAGCTTCTGCCTCCTGCCCCCGCAGGAGAAATCGGTGGGCGGGGGAGCTGAGTGGGGCCAGGACCCCGCTGGCAGCAGCATGCCATCAAAAATCGGCTTGCATGCCGTCTTTGGCATGCGTGCCACAAGTTGCCGACCACTGCATTAGAGTTTGGGAATAGCATTTGGTAGTGTCCTTTTCATCTTTAGGTTTGGGAACATCTAAATGTTTCCTCTCCTTTCCCCCTCTTTATTTATAATACTGAAAAATAAAAACTCATTTTGAAAAATAAAGCATGCAAATAATTGGCATAATTCATTGCCAAAGCTTTCTCTAGACTTGATTAAATGCTAAACATTCTGCTCTTGTTAACCTACAGTAAGTGTCATTTCATTTGTTTAGTTGTAGCCGTCTCATCCCAGGATATTAGAGAGACAAGGTGGATGAGGTAATATCTGTTATTGGACCAACTTCTGTTGGTGAGAGAGACCTGCTTTCAAACTTATACAGAGCTCTTCTTCAGCTTTCTTTGAAGTGTCATAAATCATTATTTAAACTGGTCCTACCCATCTTTCCTAACTGGTCGTCTTATGGTAATAACGTGTAGGATTTTATAGCACCTTTCCACGGATGAACTGAACACACTTTTCAAATATTCAAACCCCTATTCTAACCCCATCTTTAACCCTTCAACTGTTTTGTGTTTTATGTTGTAAGCCCTGTGGGCCTGTATACTGTGGCATATTAGTACATGGACTGGGAGACTGGAAAGCTGGGGTCTATTCTTGGCTCTGCCACTGACCTCCTAGGTAACCTTGGTCACGTCATTTAACGTCTGTGTTTCTGTACCCATTGTCTGCCTTGTCCATTAGACTGTAAGTTTAGCAGGGCATGGACTGTCTTTTACTTTTACTTTTACCAACGCAATAGCACTCTGATCTCAGTTAAGGTCTCTAAGTGATACCAAATCATAACAAATAACAATAATTGAATCCTAATCCTGATTGGAACCTTTGGGCTAATACTAATCAGCCTCTTGGTACCCTTGTGAAATAGTATTACCACCTCTTTATGTATGAGGAAAGGGAGACCGTTATCTTATTTGCCTAGGGTCAAACAATGAGACTCCCAATAAAATTCAGCAGACCTAATTCTTATTCCTGTGCTGTAACCAGTAGGCCATATCCTTGTCCAATCATCATAGGGTGATTACAACTTGGGCAATATATCAGGATTTTTAACTGCTGCTTGGATCTAGCCTTAAAGGAGAATTGTGACTTAAATTGGCTTAACTGTGTGTAGAGTGTAAGTATAGGGTTGTGTCCCTTTAAATAGCTTCCAAACAAGGTTCAGCTGAACTTCACCAAGCAATTATTTGAGCTGATGTCAAACACTGTCTCTTAAATATACAGAAGTTCATTAGCCTCCATTCAGTCCCTCCGATTTGTGTTCCTCCCAGTTGATCAAGAACATTTCAGCAAAAGATGCTTGAAACTTTCTAAAATAGTGGTCAAATTCTCTGCTGGTGTACATGGCTCAAACCAGGAAAGTGTGAGATGTGCAGGAAACAAAAGAACTGCTGCTGTCTGTGTTTATGAATGTAGCTTGGCATTATGTGGAAAATCATTTTAATTCTGCATTAGTAAATGAAGCCCTAATTTAAAAAGCTCATTGACTTGTGTTTGTCATTCTCTGGAACGTGTACAGTATTATAGAGCCCAGATGAAAAGACAATTAATAACATTCAAGCAAGAGTAGGAAAATGTATCATATTTGAGTCATCAAATATAATTATTAAACTGAAGAGGAAAAAAAGATTTAAACTTGCTACAATGGGTGTAACTTGTTAGAGTTCTGAATTGTGGGAAACAGATAACTAACTTGGGAGCCCTTAAGCGATTTCAGATGAAAGGTCAATGGCAGTGTCCTCTTATTTTCCTGAGAAAAGTCTTAGTACCCAATGTGTTTATTCTTGTTCTTTATGGCTAATCAATTTCCTGATGCTTCTTTCTTGATGACCAAGTGTGTGTAAAGGTACTAAAAAAGCAGGTTTGTCATAGGAGGATTAAGTTACAGTGAACTCAGACCATTTTCCATCCATACAAGGGTTTAATACGCTTTAAATTGCGTGCATTGACTTTTCGCCTTTTGTTGATTCACCTTAACTTTCCTGAGTGTCTCTGTGTAGATATGGCCTACAATATACCCATTACAAAGGTCTTACACTTATTTTGTATATCTACAGGAGTCCCATGCAATGGACGTTTGAGCTCTGCATTTATCGTTTCAAAATTTGTTGAGAAAATGATTATCTTAGTAAGTCATTTTGGCTTAAATGATTTCACACGAGTCATGGGATCACAATATGCAAACAGACTGGCTTTTTGGATACAAGTGTGCCAGAACTGAAATGTACACAGAAGGAGGTAAACTGTAGATGATGAGACTATGCAACTATTTTCCATTTCTGCTATTGTGCGGGACTGGGCTATAATTTGTTGATTAAATGACCTTTGGAAAAATTATTTTGGCTCTTAAATTGCCAGATTTATATAGATGAATAGGAGCACATAAGTACAATACCAGATTGATTGTTTCAAGTTCTTTAAAGGAACATTCCATTCATGATGGTCTTGATTTTGGACTAGATTGCTGATGCTACGAACAATTGCTAAGGTATTTCTTCCCTGTCCAGTAAAACTTAATTCAGTAACTGTGAAGTTTTAGATGCTATGATATCTTCCCATTGCATGAATTTCAGATATGGTAATTGTTAAGCAGAAAACATAATCATGCAATCAAACATTCGTGATTTGATGTAGAAATGCTGCTCCAAAAAGATATAAACATCCGCTGACCCCTTTAATTTCCTTGCTCTTTTAAGACTATCTAATGCAAGGAGGCATCATAAAGCCAAGTTGTCCTCATGCCAGTTGCAGTAGAAACTGACAAAATATTTAGACAGCTTGTTCTCAAGCAAATACATATGCTGGGAAATCAGATGAATGTTCTCATGTATCTGATAACGAGTACGTTTTGAGATCACAAATCATCGTGGGTGGCCAAACTCCTTTTCAACCACGTGAGCCACAGTGTGATTAGTAACAAACTCTGGGTTCCAGTTGTCTTGGCTTTTTTGTCTCACTTGCCAACAAATTGAGCTGCCTAGGGCCACCTGGCCATACCCTGCTCTCTTATTTCCCAGCAATCTGTCATTCGTGGCAACATACCGTTGATTCCACCTCTACCATCTCTCCAGTGGCTGCAGCTTGGAACAGCCTGCGCAAACACAAGTGGACGGTTGCAGAGGCTGAGTCTCACCGTGTGGTGCTAGCCTCCATTGCCCACTTGATATACCATAGTGCTCTCTCCCGTACTCCCCCATACCTTTGGGAGGTGCTCCCTGTAAACATCCCTCATTAGCCACCTTCACATTCCTCCTCAAAACTCTCCTTTGCTGAGATGCAGGGACGGCGCTTCCATTTAGGCGACCTAGGCGGTCGTCTAGGGCACCAGGATTTGGGGGGGGCGGCATTTTGCCGCCCTCGGCAGCAATTCGGCGGCAGGGGGTCCTTCCGCACTCCGGGTCTTCGGTGGCAATTCTGCGGCGGGTCCTTCACTCGCTCCGGGACCCGCCGCCGAAGTGCCCTGAAGACCGGGAGCGCGGAAGGACCCCCCTGCTGCAGAATTGCCACCACCGACCGGGAGCGCAGAAGGACCCCTGCCTAGGGCGCCAAAAACCATGGCACCGCTCCTGCTGAGATGCTTATGAAAAACTTGACAATGGTTAGGCTGTTGGTGTGCAGAGACCACTGCCTATCACGCTGACCAATATTGTCTCATTGTTCACTTGTACTACACCATTTGTCTCTAGCCGTTTGTAACGTTGAGCCAGCAAAGGTTAAACAATCAGTAAGATGGGTGACCTAGAAGCAACCCTTAAGGACATATCAAAAGGGCATTGCAATAGTAAATAGGACCATTCCTTGCAGATAGTTATCAAAGCCATGTTAAGTAGAATCAAATCTTTAACATGTTTGCCTGTATTAAGGGCACAAGAGCAAACTATCCAACTGTGTAGGAAAGATAGGAAGTATGGCAAGAGACCACCCTGGCTTGACCAGGTGATCTTCAGTGATCTGAAAATCAAAAAAGAGTCTACAAAAGGTGTAAACTAGGCCAAATTACAAAGGATGAATATAAACAAATAACAAAAGTATGTAGGGACAAAATTAGAAAGGCCAAGGCACAAAACGAGATCAAACTAGNATGTAGGGACAAAATTAGAAAGGCCAAGGCACAAAACGAGATCAAACTAGCTTGAAACGTAAAGGGTAGCAAGAAAACATTCTACAAATACATTAGAAGCAAGAGGAAGACCAAGGACTGGGTAAGCCCATTACTGGGGAGAGGCGGGGGGGAATAATAATAGAAAATGTGGAAAAGGCAGAAACGTTTAATGACTTCTTTGTTTCGGTTTTCACCAAGAAGGTTGTGGTGATTGCACGTGTAACGTAGTGAATGCCAATGAAAATGAGAGAGGCTCAGAGGCTAAAATAGGAAAAGAACAAGTTAAAAATTACTTAGGCAAGTTAGATGTCTTCAAGTCTCCAGGGCCTTATGAAATGCATCCTAGAATACTCAAGGAGGTGACTGAGGAGACAGCTGAGCCATTAGAAAAATCATGGAAGACGGGAGAGATTCCAGAAGATTGGAAAAGGGAAAATATAGTGCCAATCTATATAAAGGGAAATAAGGACAACCTGGGGAATTACAGACCAGTCAGCTTAACTTCTCTACCCGAAAAGATAATGGACAAATAATTAAGCAATCAATTTGCAAACATCTAGCAGATAATAAGGTGATAAATAACAGTCAGCATGGATTTGTCAAAAACAAATCATGTCAGACCAACCTGATAGCTTTCTTTGACAGGGTAACAAGCCTTGTGTATATGGGGGAAGTGGTAGATGTAGTATATCTTGACTTTAGTAAAGCTTTTGATACTGTGTCACATGACTTTGTCATAAAAAGA